>NW_003299087.1:292024-323210 GCF_000151645.1 Tuber melanosporum | reverse complement strand
CAAAAGGGGATCAGGTCAGTCCAATAGCCATATGGTATCAATGCGCAATGGATGGTCTCTGAGGAGAAGAACAAGACCCGGAACTATCTTCTTGGACTCGCTTTGAGCACATATTTACTAGTCAGTACGCCTCTCTTGAAGAAGGATGAAAGGCCATACGGGACCTAGAATCTGTGGAGTACTAAAATGATATTCAGACCTTCATGGGGAAAATGCATAATCTGAATCTCCACACCCGATTAACGGGCCCAGCCTGGCAAGTGGCATGTGATAGGAAGTTGCCCTCCAAGATTAGGTGGCGACTCTCCTTAAACAAGTATGATACTGATACCGAATGGGAAAAAGCAGTCCGGAAAGCAGAAAGGGATGAGGAGGAACAACAGTAATGGGACCACCTAGACCGGGACAAATCGAAACCTGTAAAGACATCTTCAGACAAGAAACCTGTGGACAAAATTCAACCAAAGGAAAAAAGGGGGAAAGCCTTCATAAATGGAGGTGGTTCCTCCAAGAAAAGGAAACGGGAACCGGAACCTAATAAACCGGTAAAGAAATCTACTGGAACTACAAAGTTAACACATTCAAACTTCAAAGCTGCCCACAAAGGAATTCCCCAGTCAAGTCTTGATGAAAGAAAGCGGGATGGCAATTGTACTAGTTGTAGTAAGAAAAGCTACGACTACAAAACCAGCTGGGGACAAATTCAGGTGTCTAGAACAAGGGCAGATAACCACCCATTCAAGACACTAAGGCCTAGAAGGGTGGCAACAGTTAACCATCCCAGAAAAATCTCTGCCGCCCAAGTTCCAAGAGGTAATAAACTCTGGGAACTAGGTGATGACAAAGAGATAACTTAAGTCAAGTCATTGGTACCGACAACTACAGTGTTTGGGTAGTTTAGAAGAGACATACTCTCTAGGAATTGAAATCAACGGCAATTTAAGGGGACGTTGAAGCGAAGAAGGCGACCTTGCGGTCATGACCTGAGTGGAAGTACACGCGTCCTTCTTGCCGCAATGACAAGGGGATTGATAAAGAGCAGTGTACGCATTGGCGGCGCCTCTATGCTTTCTAAGGGAGTGATACAAGCTCACCCTAATGACCTAACGCATAACCGTTAGGGTAGTCAGGCACGTGATCTGGATACTGAAAGGTCTCCGACAAAGACTAAAGCTTAGACAGAAAACAGACAGCACTAAGGGTTCTGAAGGGAGTGACAGTAGGGCTAAGATGAAGGATCTAGAGGATAAGCGAAGCACATCTTCGATCTACATGAGAAATAGGTACAAGAGCTCTAGACCCTACCTTTAGTTACTGCTTGTTAGATGCCGCGCTGGGACCGAACAGAACTCGATAAAGTGAGGACACTGTCTACAGTTAAGTGTGGGTGGAGAATAAGCTCTGGAAGGTTATCAAAGAGACAACCAACCAGCCCTAAGCACCCAGCTTTTGTTTTCATGATATCTAGACAATGGCAGAGACCCCCTGGATTGGTTTCACAGAAAGTAAAAGTGGAAGGTATGGGAACTCCTCGGCAGGGGGTAAAGAACACTAGTAGTAGGCTGCCCGATATACCAAGTGGAAACAAGTTTGGCTGAGGACACCTAAATGGTCGAAGCTGTATGGGCGCGGTAACAAACATTCCAGTTCTTATAAAACCTCAGACATGTCGAAACGACAAAATAAGCATTCGATGCCTTATCGAAAAAAGTGCGCTTTTATTGCACCGAAGTCTACAAGATATGATTGTCCTGAGGGACATGCTTGCATTCATGTTATAAACCCCAAATCATCAGCGCTACAGAATATGAGTGCTATTAGATTCAGGATCCAATGTGTTCCTAATCAACAAAGAACTCGTAAAAGAATTAAAAATCCCATTCACAGAAAGACCGAATCCAGTCAACATTCAAGGCTTTGATGGAATATCAACTCCATCAGGAGGCAAGTTCTACAGACACCCTATTTGGCTTGAAATTGGACGAAACAAACACATGTCTGAAATTGAGTGTGAAATCGCAGCAGCAGGCAATTACGGAATGATAGTCCCTTTCAGGTGGTGGCATTCAGAGCACCTCCTATCCAATATTGGAGAACCTACAAAATGGGAATTTTGGGACTCTAAATGTAAAAACTGCATGGAAGAAGAGGATGAAGGAATTGCGGATATGTTCGAATACGATGAAACTGTTGCTTGGGATAAGAATGTGATCCAAATAGGAAAAATTGGAGTTGCAGAAAATCCTAATGAGATCAACTTCGATTCCATTCCAAAACACTACTGGAAATTCAGGAAATTATTTCTCCCACAAACGGCAGCAAAGCTAGCCCCTAGGAGAACCTTCGATCATGAAATCAAATTAGTTGAGGGAGTGAAACCCTCTTGGTGACCAATTTATCCTCTGTCTGATAAACAGCTTAAGTTGTTACGAGAATATCTTGATGATATGTTGCAACAAGGAAAGATCACGAAGAGCCAATCACCTTTTGGGACCCCAATTCTCTTTACACTAAAGGCAGATGGAAGACTACGACCAGTAGTAGACTACCGAAACCTGAACAAGATAACCATCTTGAACAAATATTCACTACCATTAATGTCGGAGTTACGTGATCGCATGGCATGAGCTAGCATCTTTTCCAAAATTGATTTAAAAGATGGCTATAATCTCATCCGAATCAAAGAAGGTGATGAATGGAAAACAGCTTTCTGATCACGCTATGGACATTATGAGTATAAGGTCATGCCTTTCGGATTAGCCAATGCTCTAGCAACATTTCAGGACATGATGAATGAGGTCCTTCGAGAATATCTAGATCAGGGGATCATATGTTATTTGGACAATATTCTCATTTATTTCAAAAATGAGAAGAAACATATCGAGCTAGTAACAAAAGTGTTACAATGATTAACAGATTTCCAGCTCGCGATATCAATAAAGAAATCTTTCTTCCATGTTAAAAAAGTGGAGTTCTTCAGCTCCATGATAGCCATCGATGGGGTATCCATGAGTACCCGAAAGGTAGATTCAGTATTAAACTGGAAATCACCTACGTCGGTTAAAGAAGTCAAAATATTTCAAGGATTTTCTAACTTCTACTAACGTTTTATAGAAAACTTCTCTAAAATTTGTGCTCCTATTACGGAAACATTGAAAGATGATCCAAAGAAGTTCCAGTGGGGTCTGGAACAGGAAAAGGCCTTCCAGGAGCTTAAAAGAAGATTTACTTTGGCCTCAATTTTGCACCATTTCTTCCCGGAAAGAGAAACAGTGGTGGAAATGGATGCTAGCGACTTTGCCTTAAGATGCATCCTATCCCAGTTTGTGGAAAAAAGACTACATCCTGTAGCTTTTCATTCCCGCAAGCTGAATTCCGCACAGCGAAATTATGAAATCCATGACAAAAAACTACTAACGATATTGGAAGCTTTCAAAGAAGGATGCCAATTCCTGGTTGGAACTGAAAAACCTATAACTGTATACACCGATTACCAAAACTTCCAATATTTCCTCACCTCAAAGGTCTAGAGCAGACACCAGATCTATTGGGTGCAGAAGTTAGTGGATTACAACTTCAGAATTGTTTACCGCCCAGGAAAAAGAGGGGAAAACCTGATATACTCAGTCAACAGCCAGAGTACCATTCTGAGGAGGAAGCTGCACATTACGAACAGGCAATATTGAAACCCGAACATTTCCAAATCAGTTCAGTAACAAGAAAGGCATAAGGGGAAATTCAAATATGCTTAATAGCGGGCAGCCAAACAAATGATACAAGCATAGGTAATATACAGGAAACTCCTAACTGGAATGACTCAGACTTGGTAATTCGAGTAAAATAGTTAGATACCAGGACAAGATTACCAACTAAAGACTCAAGAATAGCAGCAGGCCATAATCTCTACGCAATGTAGGAAAACACAATCCTAGCACGAGGACAGTTAGTAGTTGGAACTGGTATTGCAATTGGTATACCGACCGGAACGTATGGAAGGATTGCTACTAGAAGCGGACTCGCAGTTAAAAGAGGTATCTCTACTGGTGCTGGCGTAATCGACGCAGATTATACCGGCAAACTCAAAATACTACTATTTAACCATCGAGATGCAGACTGTAACATCAAGGCTAGTGATTGAATTGTCCAACTAGTGATAGAAAAAATTAATACTGCAGAGATGATGGCAATAGACAACCTAGAAAATACGGAAAGAGGTAAATCAGGATTCGGCAGCACAGATATCGCAACAAGGGCTATTTCTATCCGAGAATTAGAGCCGGTAGTCACCCAACTACATACGTCAATAAACCAAAATACACATTGGTATAATGCAACTGAAGTACCTGAACGAACACTCATGACTAGCGCTATACTGGCCCGTAAGGAACTAAAGAAATTCAACCTGGAATTTCTAGAGCAAGTCCTAAAAGCTATCCCAGTGGATAGAGAATTGCTAAAAAGAAGAAATGAGTTAGAAAGTTTATGAGACCATGGCAAACCTTTCCTGAAAGACTGGACCTTATCCGACGAGTTGCTTTACTATAAGAAAAGACTATTCGTGCAAAAAAATTAGGACTTTTATACAACAATAGCTGAAGGATATCACAACGCTAAAATAGCTGGACATTTCAGGCAAGAAAAAACCCTTCAGATAATTATGAGGGATTTTTATTGGAAAGGCCTGGCAGATTGGGTAAATGATTACTTACGGTCGTGTGATGATTATCAACACATCAAATCTCTACGACACAAGAAGTATGGTCTACTACAACCGCTGTCAATACCTTACGCAGCATGGGCATCAATTTCAGGTGACCTTATTACACAGTTACCCCAAAGTCAAGGATGCACCCAAATCATGGTAGTAGTTGACCAATTTACACAGATGGGTCACTTCGTCGGATTTGAAGGAACAACCACCATAAAAGATGTGGCAACAGCCTTTACAAAGGAAATACAGAAGCTACATGGCTTGCCAACAGAAATTTTCTCAGACATGGATTCAAAGTTTGCAGGAGAATTCTGGGAATCCCTATGCAAAACACTTAATATAGAAAGGAGGATGTCTACAGTATACCATCCTCAAACGGATGGACAAACTGAGTGAACCAACCAAGTGCTGGAAGGTTACCTGCGAAGTTATGTCAACTATGATCAGGATGACTGGTACCAACTGTTACCTCTAGCCGAACATGCTTGCAACAACTGGGCAACTAATGCACACGGGATGACACCCTTCTACATAAACTATGGATTCCATTCACAAACTGAATGGATGAAGAAATGCTAGGCGCAAAATCCAGGAGCCACACTATATGCAAACTGGATAAAAGCGATCCATGAACAAGGAAGAGAATCACTCCAACAGACATGAAAAGCTATGGCCAAATACTATGATAGGAAGGCCAATGAGCAACCTGACTTCAAAATTGGTGATAAAGTAATGTTAAACGGAAAGAACATTCGTACACGCCGAAAGTCAAAGAAACTCAGAGTTACATTATATGGACCATTCGTGATCTTAGAGAAAAGAGAAAACCGCGCCTGCAAACTCAATATCTCGGATCGATGGAATATACACCCAGTATTCCACGTATCTCTATTAGAACCCTACAGAGAGTCGGTACGTGCAGACCAACAACAACCTCCTAGAGAGTCCAAGGATATTGTGGGCGACTTACAATGGGAAAAAGAGAAAATTGTAAGAAGCGAGTTACCCTCTTATCGAAAGAGGATATGCGGTCGCTACCAGGAGGTACATGAATAATGGTACTTTGTCAAATGGCAAGGATGTTCTGAAGATGAGAACACCTGGGAACGTGACACTAGTATGGATAATGTGAGGGAAATCGTGGATGAATTTCACCATGATAATCTGGACATGCCAAGGCAGGCAGAGGAAGGATGATGAGAGAAAGGTTTTCCTACTGTAACTGGTAAGGGTACTCGGTTATTGGTTTTGTTTTATGTTTTATTTTAAGTATCATTTGATACTAGGTTTTGTTTTATGTTTTATTTTAAGTATCATTTGATACTAGGTTTTGTTTTATGTTTTGTTTTAAGTATCGCTTTAATACTTGGTTTGTTTTAAGTATCGTTTGATACTTGGTTTTGTTTTATGTTTTGTTTTAAGTATCGCTTTGATAGTTAATTAGTTTCACCAAAGTATATCGATTGATACCTTTGATTAGTTTTGTTCATGCTAGACATGAACAGATTTGGGTATTTAAAGACTGCCTGTTTCTACGATAGAAAAAGCAGACTTCGACAGACAGTATTTCAATATACTTGGTTGAACAGTTACTTCTTTGTTTCTCAGTACACCCTCGAAGCCTTCTTTAGTTCTCAGCTCTCGCCTCCTCTCTGGAAGAGCAGGCCACGTACCAACTATCGTATTAATTACCGATCACGTGATTAGCACCTTGCGAACACGTGACATTTTTTTAACCTCCGCAAGTGGTTAAGAACCTGTCCCCAGATTTAGTCCTGATCAACCAATCGATATCCACCTCAGAACACTAGTGGAGAGAAGGGGCAGAATCACAGCACATTCAGCTTTGTCGCAAATTCATGATAGAGTCTTTGACAACCAGGAGTGGGAAGCAAATCCCACGACAAGACCTTACAAGAAAGAAACAACCCCCGCACTCTGCTAAGGAGCCGGGCGAACCTGCAAACACAGAAGACACTCAACCTCCAGGAGAATTCCCTTCTACGGTGGCAAAGAAGCCTCCTTTTGAACCTCCAATCGACCCCGAATCCAGTAGCGAATCAGATATGGCTAGCACAGGAGGAGGGCCCTCTGGTGGAGGAAAATCTTGGGCTCAGCCTGAAGAAGTGGAAGTACCTGCAGCATTTGAACCTCCTAAGTTTAAACTCCACCTTCCAGCAAAGTTCACAGGAGAAAGAAAGGATCTCAAACCTGAAGCCTTTGACCTATGAGTAACGGAACTCACACACTATCTTCTCCTGCAAGGGAAAGATATGGAAGCCCCTATGACAGGACTATACATTGGATCATTCTGCAAAGGAAAGGCAACCGACGCATACCACCAATGCTATAAGGAATACGGCGCAAATGTAAGATTAAGAGGATCTACATTTCTCGATTACCTGAAAGGCTGATTCCAATCCGCTATCACCAACGACGTCCTATACAATAAATTCAACTAGCTCTAGCAAGTTAATGGAATGCCTGTCAAGAGAATCACTGATGTGGCTACGGATCTGATGATGTATAAGGACCAAATGGAGAAAGGAACTATCTCCAAATACATCCTGAAGCGACGATTCTATGATACTATGCACCCTACCCCCTGGCGAGAAGTAGAACCACTCGAGGAAGATGGCGACAATATTGCAATAATAATTGTAAGAGCAGAATGAAAGGACGCCATTCTCCGTGAGACCAAGGGATACAAAACACATACATCCTCTAGTAGGAATTGCTAGCCACAGCACAAGGCCTCCAGCAACTCTGAAGACGACACCGTACGGGTTTTCCAGAAGAAAACAAAATCCTCCAAAGAATCGAGATGGCAGAAAGGAGAATGTTTTGAATGTGGAAAAACAGGACCCATAGCAAAGAACTGCCCAACGAAGAAAGGGAAAGGAAAGGCAATTAAGCAAGAGGCATCGGCCAACAATGTTGAGAGCGATAGTGATAATACCCAATTGAGCAAATATGAGGAGATTCATATCAGATATATGGATGTGGAATGCAACAGTGTTCGACCTCTCGCTATATTCAAAGCACACACCACCCTGGAAGGTACTATTCTGATCAATGGCAAAAAGGCTCGAGTCCTATTCGACATTGGCACGATCAGAAGAGACATGATCAGCAATGCCTTTGTCTCCGTCCATGGACTCCCAACTTGAGACCTTAACCAACCCCTACCAGTCAATTTGGCAGTAAAGGGATCATGATCCACAAGCCATAAAACCTGCAGTGCAACTATTCGACTTGGCTTTGCGATCTTACCCCCCCAGGAAATGCTGGTTGGAAACCTAGCTAAGTACAATGCCCTCATAGGAATGCCATTTCTGAACCGCCACAAAGTAGTAATCAGGTGTGGGGAATCAACCATCAATTTCCCAGATCAGAAGGTCAGAGTGTTAGGAATACCGAGATCTGATACCTAGGAACCACCCTAGGTAGGGTAACCTCTCCCGAAATCGAAATCTCAGGTCTCCAACACCCCCCTCCGGCCCCCTTATGGGGCCCGCGCGTCATCATACATATCGATCTAAGTTGCGTCCTGTGAGTATTATACCACAGAATCAAAGGTGTTAAAATAACACCGTATACGTCGCCGCCCTCTGTCCGACTGGATCCCGCTCGCAGGATATATAAGAGGGGACCTTTGGCTAGGTCTGGGAAGTATAACGGAGTGAATCCGTCAACTACCCAGAAAGTTACTAGGCTTCAAGAACAAGATATCTTTGGCATAGGCCGCAAGTAACGGGACGTTTTCGCGCAAAGAGATGATAATCAATAGTAAAGGATCTTAATGAAAGACCAATACATTCACATCCACCCTACGATAACCAGAAGAGTCTGGAACTCCTAAGAATACTAGCATCGAACCCAATGGAGTTTGAGGTGTGTTACAACTGGGTTCCAGTACATACTGCAACAGAGGGGGTGACTCCCAAACCGGTGACAGTAACCAGAATCCTGTTACCCACGGTAACCAAGGGTTACCGACCAAGGGATTATCTACCAACCCTATGGAAAGGCTTCCTGCAGGAAAGTAGGAAGTCCTCCGGAAAAGATCTATCGGTTGGGTATGAAGTTATGAAGAGTTGAAGTTAGATGACCTAGAAAGTTGGTAATAACAACTATCTTCGCAGATGCAACCCGCAGATGAAGCTGATCATTTCATCGACAAGGGAGACGATTGGAGCCAACACAGTTCGACTTGAGAGCTGGGCCATTTGTCTAAAAAAGACTCTCACCATCGGATAATTACTATTGGAAACAGTATGACTTCCAAATAGCCATATTATAATTATCAAAGAGGGTGTGATGATTTTCAGGGTCTCCAGGTGTTTCCACCTTGGAAGAAAACCCGATGTTGCGAGTTATATTGGAAAAAGGTACATGGTGGTATGTTAGTTAGATGTAGTCCGCGAACACTCAGACGCGGAATATAAATATCGAAGTGACTCCCAAGCTTTAGACATCATCAAGCAACGGAGAAGAGACCTTAATAATATAATATTGTTTTTACGATTTTACTTTACTTTACTTTACTTTTCTTCGCTCTTAGTAGTCATAAACGAAACGAGTGAAGTCCGAGCCTTCCTAGACAATCTCCGTCTATAAAAACAAATCTCGATCGGCCTAGACAACTCTGAAGTCTATCGGGTTGTCTCCGCCTAACAGTATATTGTTAGATCTCCTTGTTACCAAGACTCTCTAATTGGTTACCACTTGCATGTGTTCGATTCACACTTTCAGTGAAGTACTTAATACTACGGTCGGCCTAGATACCATTGGAGAACTATCCCGAACCAATTCAATTTTCGTACCACTGACTAAGATTCACTTACCATCTATTGGTCAAGTGTTTTCTAGCCAGTTCGAGCTTTCAGAAGTGCCATTTCTGTTACAAGAAGCTCCTTCGTGGTATACCGACCCCAACCTAGTTCCTACGGAGGAACAATTTCAAAAAATATACGAAACCTGGTACGGACCAGAATTCAGTTGGAAACCCTTCCTTGACTGGGATACCAGCGAGGAAAGTTCTCTTAGCAGCAGATTCTCTGCTACTATACCTCTAGCGTGGAGACTCGGAACTCATCCGAACTCTCATTAAAATCTATCTCCTCCAACCGCACGACGCGGTTAGGACACCAAGTGTTACGCCGCATATTCTACTTAAACGGAAACGTCCCAAAACGCGGGCTTCATAGCCCGCCTATGAGAAAAAGAAGCTCGCAAACGAGCAAGAGAGATGGCTCAACCTCCTAAGCAGATCCTCCCAGGAGAACCAATTGATACCTCAGGAGATGACCACTCTACAAGTTTCAGCCATTCTTCCTCACTTCCTCCCGCTCTTCGGAAACCTATTGGAGGACAAGAGGGCAGGGCTCACAGTGTCCCTCCATCCTCAAGAGCCCCTTCTCCTGCTTCACGATCTACTACACCACATCCAAATACCCATGCAGCAGATCTCCCAAGACTTGCCGCTAGGGTAGGAATTGTCATAGGTCAAATCTGACAAGACATATCAACCAGTATTGATACTGCCAATATTGCATTTGACACGCTATCAGCAGATTCTCAAACCAATGCACGAGGACTGATAGCTGTCCAGCAACGATTGTTAGAAGGACAAGATATACATGACAATGACATTGCTATTATGTTATGTCAGTGTACAATGGAAGAAGCAAATGTTCGAGAAATCCAAGAAAAGATCAATAGGGAAATTGCCGCCAAGTTAGCTGCACAAGATGCCCGGCAAGAACATCACGAAGGAGTAACCACCCAACTGCAGCGAGAAGCTCTAGAACGAGACCTCACCCTGGATCGTGCCTTCCAAGAGTTCAGAGCACAACAGACCCAGCAAAATACCGCAATGCGAACCCTGATATTCAATTTGGCTGCAAGGCAAGTTAGGGACTCAGAACGGTATAGTGACTTTACCTGTACCATCCAAAAGGACCAAACCCACATATCCGATACCCTATCACTAGTTCTTAACAAGCTTAAGGCACTAGATAGTGGACAACTAGGTGGTCGGCATGCCTTGTTGGAATCAGTCCCAGAGGAATGGGAAGAGACTGCAGAACGGGGGGAACCTGAAGAAATCCCTTCTCGAGACAAGGGGAAACAAAGAGAAGGAGAACCTCCAACCTTTCTAATACCAGGTGGCGACTCGGATGATGGAAGTGATGATGAAGATGACGATAGAAACAAAGGAAAACGTGGAGGAGGGCCATCCAGATTCAAACGGGGATTAACTCCCGAACAGCGTGGAACGGCTGATGTACTTGCAGAAGCATTGGCTCAAACAGTTAAACGACCGGCAGACCCGCCCCCATTTTTCGAAGCAAAGACCAGTCAATATATTTACCATTGGTTAACCCAATGTGTAGACTACTTCGAACGGAACCCAAGAATCTGGGATGATGATCGAGAACGCATTATTTACGCCTTGGGAAGGACAAAAGGGGATCAGGTCAGCCCAATAGCTGTATGGTACCGACGCGCAATGGATGGTCTCCGAGGAGAAGAACAAGATCCGGAACTATCTTCCTGGACTCGCTTTGAGCATGAATTCACTAGTCGATACGCACCTCTCGAAGAAGGACGAAAGGCCACACTGGATATGGAATCTGTGGAGTACAAAAACGATATTCAGACCTGCATGGGGAAAATGCATAATCTTAATCTCCACGCCCGATTAACGGGACCAGCCTGGCGAATGGCATGTGATAGGAAATTGCCCTCCAAGGTTAGGTGGCGACTCTCCTTAAACAAATTTGATACCGATGCCGAATGGGAAAAAGCAGTCTGGGAAGCAGGAAGGGATGAGGAGGAACAACAGGAACAGGACCACCTAGACCGGGACAAATCAATACCCATAAGGACGTCTTCAGATAAGAAACCTGCGGACAAAATTCAAACAAAAAGGGAGAAACCCTTCATAAAAGGAGGTGGTCTCTCCAAGAAAAGGAAACGGGGACCAGAAACCAATAAACCGGTAAAGAAATCTGCTGGAACTACGAAGTTAACACACACAAACTTCAAAACTGCATATGAAGGAATCCCTCAGTCAACTATCGATGAAAGAAAGCGGGATGGCAATTGTACTCGTTGTGGTAAGAAAAATCAAGACTACAAAACCTGCTGGGGACAAATTCAGGTATCTAGAACAAGGGCAGATGACCGACCATTCAAGACACTAAGGCCTAGAAGGGTGGCAACAGTCAACCGTCCCAGAAAGATTTCCACCGCCCAAGTTCCAAGAGGTAATAAACTCTCGGAACTCGGCGATAATGAAGAGATGACTTAAGTCATCTCATTGGTACCGACAACTACCGTGTTCGGGTAGTCTAGAAGAGACATACACTCCAGGAATTGAAATCAACGGCAAATTAAGGGGACGTCGAAGCGAAGAAAACAACCTTGCGATCATGATCTGAGTGGGAGTACACGCGTCCTTCTTGCCACAAGGACAAGGGGATTAATAAAGAGCAATGTACGCATTGGCGGCGCCTCTATGCTTCTCAAGAGAGTGACACAAGCTTAGTCTAATGACCTAATGCATGAACGTTAGGGTAGTCAGGCACGTGACCTGGATACTGAAAGGTCTCCGATAAGGACCAAAGCCTAGACAGGAAACAGACAGCACCAAGGGTTCCGAAGGGAGCGACAGTAGGGCTAAGATGAAGGATCTAGAGGATGAGCGAAGCACATCTTCGATCTATACGAGAAATAGGTACAAGAGCTCTAGACCTTACCTTTAGCTACTGCTTCTTAGCTGCCGCGCTGGTACCAAACGGAACTCGATAAAATGAGGACACTGTCTACGGTTAAGCGAGGGTGGAGAATAAGCCCAGGAAGGTTATCAAAGAGACAGCCGACCAGCCTTACGCACCCGGCCTTTGTTACCATGATATCTGGACGATGGCAGAGACCCCCTAGATTGGTTCCACAGGCAGTATAAAGTGGAAGGTATGGGAACCCCTCGGCAGGGGATAAAGACCGCTAGTAGTGGGCTGCCCAATATACCAAAGGGAAACAAAGTTTGTCTGAGGAGACCTAAATGGTTGAAACTGCGCAGGCGCGGTAACAAACACCCTAGTTGTTATCACACCTCAGACATGTCGAAACAACAAAACGACGGTTCGACACCTCATCCAAAGAAACGCGCTTTTAGTGCACCAAAACCTACAAGATATAACTGTCCTGAGGGACATGCTTCTATTCACATTATAAACCCAAAACGTCAGCGCTACCAAATAAGAATACTACTTGATTCAGGATCCAACGTATTCCTGATCAACAAAGAACTCGTAAAGGAATTACGAATCCCGTTCCCAGAGAGACCGAATCTGGTCAATATTCAAGGCTTTGATGAGGTATCAACTCCGTCCGGAGGAAAACTTTATACGCACCCTATTTGGCTTGAAATAGGTCGCAACAAACATATGTCTGAAGTTGCGTGCGAAATCGCAGCAGCAGGCGATTACGGGATGATAATCCCTTTCAGATGGTGGCATTCAGAACACCCCTTATCCAACATTGGAGAACCCGCAAAGTGGGAATTCAAAAACTCCAAATGCAAGAACTGCGTGGAAGAAGAAGATGAAGGAATTGCAGATATGTTCGAATACGATGAGACAGTAGCCTGGGATGAAAATGCGATCCAAGTAGGAAGAATTGGAACTATAGAGGATCCTAACGAAATCAACTTCGATTCTGTTCCAAAACACTACTGGAAATTTAAAAAGCTATTTCTCCTCCAAACTGCGGCAAAGTTAGCACCTAGGAGAACCTTCGACCATGAAATTAAATTAGTCGAAGAAGCAAAACCCTCTTAGGGACCCATTTATCCTCTGTCTGACAAACAACTTAAGTTGTTACGAGAATACCTTGACCAAATATTACGGGAAGGAAAGATCATGAAGAGTCAATCACCTTTCGGTGCTCCAATCCTGTTTACACCAAAAGCAGATGGAAGATTACGACTGGTAGTGGACTACCGAAACTTAAATAAGATAACTATCTTAAACAAGTATCCACTACCGTTAATGTCGGAATTACGTGTTCGGGTAGTAGGAGCCAGTATCTTTTCAAAAGTCGATTTAAAAGATGGCTACAACCTCATCCGAATTAAAAAAGGGGATGAATGGAAAACAGCTTTCCTGATCGCGTTATGGACACTATGAATATAAGGTCATGCCGTTTGGATTAGCCAATGCTCCAGCTACATTTCAGGACATGATGAATGAAGTCCTTCGGGAATTCCTAGACCAAGGGGTCGTATGTTATTTGGACGATATTCTCATCTATTCAAAAAACGAGAAGGAACATATTGAGCTAGTAACCAAAGTGTTACAAAGACTAACAGATTTTCAACTCGCGATTTCAATCAAGAAATCCTTTTTCCACATTGAAGAGGTGGAATTCTTAGGCTACATGGTAGCTGTCGATGGGGTATCTATGAGTACCCGAAAGGTGGATTCAGTATTAAACTGGAGGTCACCTACGTCGGTCAAGGAAGTTCAAATATTCCAAGGATTTGCAAACTTCTACCGACGATTTATAGAAAACTTCTCAAAGATTTGTGCTCCAATTACAGAAACATTGAAAGGTGACCCTAAGAAGTTCCAGTGGGGTCCGGAACAAGAAAAAGCCTTTCAGGAGTTTAAGAGAAGGTTTACTTCAGCCCCAATCTTACACCATTTTTTTCCAGAAAGAGAAACGGTGGTGGAAACGGATGCCAGTGATTTCGCTTTAGGTTGCATCCTTTCCCAGTTTGTGGAAAAAAGACTGCATCCAGTGGCTTTTCACTCCCGCAAACTAAATTCCGCAGAGCGAAATTACGAGATCCATGATAAGGAACTGTTGGCAATACTAGAAGCATTCAAAGAATGGCGTCAATACCTTGTCGGAACCGAAAAACCCATAACGGTTTATACCGATCACCAAAACTTGCAATATTTCCTTACCTCGAAGGTCTGGAGCGGACGCCAAATCCATTGGGCGCAGAAGTTGGTAGACTACAACTTCAGAATTGTCTACCGTCCAGGCACAAAGGAAGGTAAACCTGATGCACTCAGCAGACGGCCGGAGTACCGTTCT
This sequence comes from Tuber melanosporum, assembly GCF_000151645.1. Taxonomy (NCBI): domain Eukaryota; kingdom Fungi; phylum Ascomycota; class Pezizomycetes; order Pezizales; family Tuberaceae; genus Tuber; species Tuber melanosporum. Next base: position 308,386 of record NW_003299087.1, on the reverse strand, counting down.
GAGGGGGGAGCTGCACATCGCGAACAGGCGATATTAAAACCCGAACATTTCCAAATTAGCTCCGTAACAAGAACTACAAAAAGGGAAATTCAAATACGCTTAATAGCAGGTGGCTCACAGGTTGATATAAGCACAGGTGATATACAGGAAACAGCAAACTGGAATAACTCGAACTCCATGATTCGAGTAAAATGGTTAGATACAAGAGCAAGGCTACCAACCAAGGGTTCACGGATGGTAGCGGGACATGATCTCTACGCGATGCAGGAGGATATAATTCCAGCACGGGGACAATTAGTTGTGCCAACCGGAATCGCAATCGGAATTCCAACCGGAACCTACGGAAGAATTGCTCCTAGAAGTAGACTAGCAGTCAAAAGCGGTATTTCTACAGGTGCTGGAGTAATCGACGTGGATTATACCGGCGAACTCAAAGTATTACTATTCAATCATCAAGACGCAGACTGTCACATTAAAGCGGGCGACCGAATTGCCCAGCTAGTGATAGAAAAAGTTAATATGGCAGATATGATGGAAATAGACAATCTAGAAGATAGTGAAAGGGATGCGTCGGGATTCGGCAGTACGGACATCGCAACAAGGGCTATTACGATCCGGGAATTGGAGCCAGTAGTCAGCCAGTTACATGCCTCAGCGGAACAGAATATACACTGGTATGGCACAGCCGAAATACCTGAACAAACCCCCATGACTAGCTCTATACTAGCCCATAAGGAACTCAAACAATTCAATCCAGAATTCTTGGAACAGATCCAAAAAGCCATCACGGAAGATAGAGATTGGCTTAAGAGAAGAAACGAGTTAGAAAAACTACGAGACAATGACAAACCTTTCCCAAAAGATAGGACCCTATCTGTTGAATTGCTCTACTACAAACAAAGACTATTTGTACCAAATAACCAAGACCTTTATACGACAATAGCTGAAGGATGTCACGATGCTAAGATAGCGGGACACTTTGGGCAAGAAAAAACCCTTGAGATAATCATGAGGGACTTCTATTGGAAGGGCTTAGCAAATTGGGTAAACGATTACGTACGGTCGTGCGATGATTGTCAACATAACAAATCCCCACGACATGCGAAATACGGTCTACTACAACCACTGTCAGTACCATATGCAGTATGGGCATCAATATCAGTCGACTTCATTACACAATTACCACAAAGTCAAGGCTGTACCCAAATTATGGTAGTGGTCGACCGGTTTACAAAAATGGCCCTCTTCATCGGATTAGAAGGGAACAGCTACCGCAAAGGACGTGGCTACAGCCTTTACAAAAGAAATATGGAAGCTACATAGCTTACCAACAGAAATTGTCTCAGATATGGATTCAAAGTTCGCTGGAGAATTTTGGGAATCCATGTGCAAAACACTAAGTATAAAAAGAAGGATGTCTACAGCATATTATCCCCAAACAGATGGACAAACTGAGCGAACCAACCAAGTGCTGGAAGGTTACTTGCGAAGTTTCGTCAACTATGATCAGGATGACTGGTACCAGCTCCTACCGTTAGCCGAACATGCTTATAATAACTCGGCAACCAATGCACATGGACTAACCCCTTTCTACGCAAACTATGGGTTCCACCTACAAACGGAATGGATGAAGGAACGCGAGGCGCATAATCCAGGAGCCACACTCTATGCGAACTGGATAAGAACGATCCACGAACAAGCAAGGCAATCACTTCAACAGACACGAGAAGCTATGGCCAAATACTATGACAGAAAGGCCAAACAACAACCTGACTTCAAAATCGGTGACAAAGTAAGGTTAAATGCAAAAAGCATTCGCACGCGTCAGAGGTCGAAGAAACTGAGTCCAAAACTATATGGACCATTCGTGATCTTGGAGAAACGGGGAAACCGTGCCTGCAAACTCAACATTTCGGATCGATGGAACATCCACCCAGTGTTCCATGTATCTCGGTTAGAACCTGACAGGGAGTCGGTACGCGCCAACCGACAACAACCTCCCCGAGAACCCGAGGACATTGAGGGTGACTTACAATGGGATATAGAAAAAATAGTAAGAAGCGAAATACGCTCTTACCGAAAAAGAGTACGTAGTCGCTACCAGGAGGTACGTGAACTATGGTACTTCGTTAAATGGCAAGGATGTTCTGAAGATGAGAACACCTGGGAACCTGCCACGGGCATGGATAACGCAAGAGAAATAGTGGATGAATTTCACCGCAATAACCCGGCAAATGCCACGGCGGGCAGAGGAAGGACAATGAGAAAAAGGTTTTCCTACCGTGGCCAAGCAAACGCGGGAGGTTTTTTACCCTGCTCTTATTGGGTTCTAAAGGAATTAATGTTTAAGGTTTAATAATTAGTTGTGTTAATTAAACTTTTTAAATTTTATTTGAATGTACCAAAAAAGGAATTCGGAACGAAGCCTTAAGAGGAGGGAGCTGATGTTAGGAATACCGAGATCCAATACCTAGGAACCACCCTAGGTAGGGTAACCTCTCCCAAAATCGAAATCTCAGGTCTCCAACACCCCCCTCCGGCCCCCTTACCGGGCCCGCGCGTCATCATACATATCGATCTAAGTTGAGTCCTGTGAGTATTATACCACAGAATCGAAGGTGTTAAAATAACACCATATACGTCGCTGCCGTCAGTCCGAACGGATCCCGCTTGCAGGATATATAAGAGGGGACCTTTGGCTAGGTCTGGGAAGTATAATGGAGTGAATCCGTCAATTACCCAGAAGGTTACTAGGCTTCAAGATCAAGATATCTTTGGCATAGGCCGCAAGTAACGGGACGTTTTCGCGCAAAGAGATGATAATGAATAGTAAAGGATCTTAATGAAAGACCAATACATTCACATCCACCCTACGATAACCAGAAGAGTCTGGAACGCCTAAGAATACTACCATCGAACCCAATGGAGTTCGAGGAGTGTTACAACTAGGTTCCGGTACATACTGCAACCGAGGGGGTTACTCCCAAACCGGTGACAGTAACCAGAATCCTGTTACCCACGGTAACAAAGGGTTACCGACCGAGGGATTATCTACCAACCCTATGGAAAGGCTTCCTGCAGGAAAGTAGGAAGTCCTCCGGAAAAGATCTATCGGTTGGGTATGGAGTTATGAAGAGTTGAAGTTAGATGACCTAGAAAGTCGGTAATAACAACTATCTTCGCAGATGCAACCCGCAGATGAAACTGACCATTTCATCAACACGGGAGACGATTGGAGCCAACACAGTTCGACTTGAGAATTCGGCCATTTGTCTAAAAAAGACTCTCACCATCGGATAATTACTATTGGAAACAGTATGACTTCCAAATAGCCATATTATAATTATCAAAGAGGGTGTGATGATTTTCAGGGTCTCAAGGTGTTCGCACCTTGGAAGAAAACCCGACGTTGCGAGTGATATTGGAAAAAGGTACATGGTTGTAGGTTAGTTAGATGTAGTCCGCGAACACTCAGACGCGGAATATAAATATCGAAGTGCCTCCCAAGCTTTAGACATCATCAAGCAACGGAGAAGAGACCTTAACAATATAAAAACATTTTTTACGATTTTACTTTGCTTTACTTTACTTTACTTCACTCTTAGTAGTCATAAACGAAACCTGTGAAGTCCGAGCCTTCCTAGACAATCTCCGTCTATAAAAACAAATCTCGATCGGCCTAGACAACTCTGAAGTCTATCGGGTTGTCTCCGCCTGACACAGAGTTTCTTGCAAACCAACAAGTGGAGAATACCGAGCTGCAGTCTGTGAAGCAATTGCCCAACGCCTATTGGATGAATACTCTGATGTATTCCCTGATCAGATCCCCGAAGAACTACCGCTTATGAGAGAAGTGAACCACCACATCCACCTCCAAGACCCCTCTAACCTTAAGAACCAACCCACCTACTCAATTCCTGACGCATACAAAGGCCCACTTTGTAATTGGATCAACCAACAACAAAGAAGAGGAGTTATCTACATAGCAGAAGCCCAAGGTGCTGCTGCTATGTTTGTTCACCCCAAAGTAGATGGCAAAAGAATCCGCCCCTTGGTTGACCTCAAACTACAGAATGAAAACACAGTTATCAACAGCCCCACTATTCCAAACGAAACCCAGATCCTGAATGCAGTTGGACGGGCTAGATTCCGAAGCAAGATTGACCTAAGTGATGCCTGTTTCTAAACAAGGTTAGATCCAGAAAGCGAATGCTACAACTGTTTCAAAACACCCTTCAGAAGTTTCATTAGCAGAGTTATGTTACAAGGTGATATGAATGCACCCGCCACCTTTATGCGAATTATGGAAAACCTCTTAAGCGAATACCTCCACCATTTTGTATGGGTCTACATTGATGATATTCTCATCTTCTCAGATACCAAAATAGAACATGCCTACCATATAGGTTTGGTTGGTACCAAACTAAAGGAAGCTAAATTCTACGCTAGCAGAAACAAATCAATTCTATTTGCCGATAAGCTCAATATCCTAGGACATGTGATAGATGACGAAGGAATACATGCAGCCCTTGGAACAATATCCTGTTTAACAGAATGGACAACACTCCGGAATCAGAAAGAACTCATGCAGTTCCTAGGACTAGTAAACTATATTTCCCAGTTCCTACCACACCACGCCACTGTGACGGCACTACTCAGTGACCTTACTAGCAATGCAGAATTTGTCTGGACACCCACTCATCATCAAGCCTTTACCAACATCAAGGAATTGATTAAAAACACCAATGTTATACAACCTATCGACTACAGTAAACCAGAACCATTATGGTTGATTACTGATTTATTGGATGTTGGAGTTGGAGTATGGGTTGGACAAGGAGCCTCTCATGATAGGGCAAGACTGGTGGCATTACACTGCAGGAAATTTACTAATTCACAGATGAATTATAGAACAACAGACAAGGACGCCCTTACTGTGATTGATGCTCTTGCCGCATTCAACCACCTCCTGATGGGCAATACCTTCACTCTTGTCACCAACCATCAGCCCCTTACTAACCTTAAAATGGAAAAGATCCCTGCAAGAAGAAGAACGTGATGGATAGGAGAAATCAGCAAATACGATGCGAAAATCATCCATACCCCAGGAAGAACGAACTATTTAGCTGATGCTCTCTCCCACCTATGCGAGAACCAAGAACTCACGGACCCACCTCTTGTTTATGATCACATGAGAAAAAGCGACGATAGCCCTGACGACACCTCCTATGAACAAGAACTATTGATAGCAACCGCCAGCTCTGCCGCTCTCTCCAATCCTTTCTCTTACACCATGTACAGAGCTGCCAGAACAAAACGAGGAAAAAACCTTGATGAAAAATGGAAAGACCATTGCACCCTCCGCAGCGCACCTCCTCATGGGCTTGAACAAAGCAGACTCCACTGGTCCTACTGTTACCGTGATACCTGCTCTTTTCACCAAACTGAGATTAAATTCGGTAACAGATATCAGCAACCATACTATATGTCTGCTGACAATTCCAAAAACACTAGTTTCGACAAGACAGAAGAAGCAGAAGAGATAATGGATGAACATGGATCGACCCAACCTCCTCTTATATTTGACCCTGTTCCAAGATAACACCAAGGCCTTGAAGAACTCGAACAAGCAGCAGCCTACATGGATGCAATGACTTACCTACACCCTGGGCAGTCAGCTCCGCCATCCTCTCCTCCTATACCCGATTCACCACCACTGTCTGGTGGACCTTTACAAGTATACAACAATGAAACCATTGTTTCTGTCATGGCTCCCATGATTCCCGAATATCACCAACAACTCTATGAAACTTTTGAAGAAGAAGAAGAAGCCCCTATCGAACCAACTAGAGGATTTCTCATTGAGGATGAATGAGATGTCAGATCAACTACAGAAGAATTAACCTCCTCTTTCTGAAGCCAGATGATAGCAGGATATCGCCAGGATCCAATCTACTTCAAAGCTATGGATAGCTCCAGACATGAAGACCTCGCCCCCTACAACATATCCAATGGAACGGTCTATACCAGCACCTGTTATGGTGAAAATTTGCCTATACATCCCAAAAGGCCATATGTTTAATGAAATGACTATTAGGGAATATGTCATCATTGAAATGCACAACAAAGCACACCACAGTGCAGATCGCAACCTCCAATATGCCTCAGAATATGTTTACTGGCCTGAAATGCGACAGGACTTCCACGATTTCATCAAACAATATGAACTTTGCCAAGCAAACAAGAAGAGAACACAACTACGTGAAGGAAAAGCGCAAACCCTCCAACAACCATGTGAAATATTCGAATCCTATGCTATCGATTTCGCAGGACCATTCAACAAGTCTGCCGGTTATGACCGCATCTTGATAGCTGTGGATCGATTTTTCGGATACACATAGCTCACACCAATAAAGGTTACCGATTCCTCTAAAGACACCTAGAATAATCTCCAACGATACCTATTTACCCCTCATAGGTATACCTTATCTATTGTCAGTGATGCTGATCCCCGTTTCACTGCCAGATTCTGGAAGCAAAACTTGACCTCCCTCGGAATCAACCACATTATGGCTGCCCCTGGACATCATGAAACTAATAGCTAAGCAGAACGAAAAATCCATAAAGTCCAGACTGGAATTAGGAACATGATCAACGAACGACAAACCAACTGGGAACCAGCACTCATGAAACTCGCCGCATCCATCAATGTTGGATTTTCCGACACCTTGGGAATGCCTCCATACAGGGCAATCTTCGGCCGACAATACTCTCTCCTACCTACAACACTATTCAAGAACTCTTCAGTTCCTGCCTCCGATGACCACCTAAACCGCCATCAAGCAATCTGGAATGATGCCTTCTAAGCTGTTAAAGCTGCCTGATTCTGAAGTACTACTACTGCTCAGAAGCGATGAAGCAAACATGTCTCTATCCCACCAGGTGATATGCTCATGGTACATGGAAACATGTTCATTACCAATGTTGGATGCAGCAAGAAATTACAACCCCGATGGTGAGGACCTTTCAAAGTCTTGTCCTTTGATGAGCATACAGAAAACTACACTGTCCAGATGGACAGACGCATATACCACTGTAATACTGCAGTCTTCTATGCCTCTGCTGTCAAGCGATTCCACCAAAATGACAACTCCGAGTTCCCTGGAATTGTCAGACTCTCCCAACCTGCACCTATCATCATTGACAAGAAAGATGAATGGGAAGTTGAAGAAATACGAGACTACCGCCTTTGGCAGGGAAATTATCAGTTCCTAGTCAAATGGAAAGGATATCCAACGTGTGAAAACACCTGGGAAGTGCTAGAAGGACTAGAGCATGCTATAGATATGGTAAATGATTGGTGGAAAGACAACATGCTGAACGAATCCCTCCTTCCAACGATCAATTATATTACCATGTGCTGGACACCTTCGATGCCAGAAACTGAGCGATGGCATGCGGAACTCGAAACTAGGGATGGGTTTTGGGCACCATACTTTGAATCAAAATTCGAAAGCAGCGATGAAGAAAACCAGGGTTCCTCGCTATGGAACAAGCTCTCGATAACCTTATCTAACAACCATCCTCCATCTGAATACCATAACAATGTCAAACGATGTGGAACTCAATGTGAGGCTGTGACAACAGATTGTTGGACTGTTGTTGAACTGCGATGTTATCCAACTTGAAGACTACTTCGAAATCCTCTGGATAGACTACTGTCCTGATCGCGACCACCCTTGGGTTGATGTACAGCGCAAATCTGGTATTTGTGACTACTGTGATTTACGTTTCCTGGAGTCTAAATGTTTTCTAAGGATTTCTTCTTGTCCCTGGTATGAGACTTATGATGAAGAGTTCTTAGCGGAAACTGAATCCTTTAGCTTCTCGGACTCCGCTTTTGATGATTATAAGTTTTTGTTTAAACAGTTGTTTTGTTTTGAGGAATGTAACCGGTATGGGTACTCGGTTATTGGTTTTGTTTTATGTTTTGTTTTAAGTATCACTTTGATACTTAATTAGTTTCACCAAAGTGTATCGATTGATACCTTTGATTAGTTTCGTTCATGATAGACACGAACAGATTTATGTATTTAAAAACCCCCTGTTTCTACGATAGAAAAGGTAGACTTCGACAGACAGTATTTCAATATACTTGGTTGAACGGTTACTTCTTTGTTCCTCAGTACACCCTCGAAGCCTCCTTTAGTTCTCAGCTCCCGCCTCCTCTCTGGAAGAGCAGGCAACCTGCCAACTATTGTATTCATTACCGATAACGTGATTAGCACCTTGTGAACACATTACACCTACCATGGCCGAGCAAATGCAGAAGGTTTTTTACCCTGCTCTCATCGGGTCTGAAAGGAGTTAATATTTAAAAAAAAAAATTCAATGGTTAAATTATGTTTATGTTTATTTTTTATTTTTTATTTTTATGTACCAAAAAGGAATTTCTGGATGAAGCATTAAGATGAGGGAGCTCATATTCGGAATACCAGAACCCGATACCTAGGAACTGCCTTAAGTAGGGTAACCACACTCGGAATCGGAATCTCTGGTCTCCAACACCCCCCTCTGGCTCCCTTACGGGGCCCACACGTCATCATATATATTAATCTCAGTTTTGTCCTGTGACTATATTACCACAGAATTGAAGGTGATAGATTAATACCATATACATCGTTGCTGTCCATCTGACTGGATCCTGTTCACAGGATATATGGGAGAGGACTGTCGGATAGGTCTGAGAAGTGGAATGGAGTGATTCCCTCAACTACTCAGAGAGCTACCTGGCTTCAAAGATATGACACCTTTGGCATAGGCCATAAGTAACGGGACGATTTCGCACAAAGAGATGGTTTCAAATGGTAAAGGATCTCAACTAGAGACCAATACATTTACATCCACCAGAAGAGTCTAGAACTCGAAAGGACACTACCAAAAAAACCAACAAACTTCACGGAGTGTTGCAACTGGGTTTCGGAACACGTTGTAGCCATGGGGTGATTCTCACTACTATAATGATTACTGAAACCTACTACCCAGAGAGCAACCAAGGGTTACTGACCGAGGGATTAATTACAAATCTGGTGGAATAGCTTCCTGCAAGTTAATAGGAAGTCATCCAGAGAAAGTCTATTGGTTGGATATGGAGTTACAAAGAATCGAAGTCAGACGAGCTACGATGGTTGTAATAATGACTATCTTTGCAGATATAGCGGTGGATAAAAGTGATCGTTTTATCAATGGTGAAGACAATTAGGGCCAACTCAGTTCAACTTAAGAACTAGGCCATAAGTCTAAAGACTCTGCTAATCCAGATCTTATTATTGGGGACAGCACATTTCCTAAGAAGAAATATTGTAATTACCGAAGAAAGTGTGATGGATTTCAGGGTCTACAGGTATTCGCACCTTGGAAGAAAACTTGAAGTCGCGAATTACGATTGAAGAAGTACATAGTTGTATGATAAATATATGTAGTCCACCAACACTCAGACGTGGAATATAAATATCAAAGTGCTTCTTAAGCTTTAGACATCATCAAGCAATGGAGAAGAGACCTTAACAATATAATATTGTTTTTATGATTCTACCCTACTTTACCTATTTGACTTCGCTCCTAGTAGTCATAAACGAAACGAGTAAGGTCCGCGCCTTCCTAGACAATCTCTGTCTACAAAACAGAATCTCGATTGGCTTAGACAACCTTGAAGTCTATCAAGTTGTCTCCGCCTAACACTTAAGTCCTGTATGCTATTTCCTTCCAACCTCTCAAACAGCTCCCACCAGTTTTCTTTAGGTCCATAGCCTTCCTACAATGTAAGGTACTGGACAAACTGATGCGGAAACCTCTGCTTAGCTCCACCATACTACCGGCTGTCCAACACACCTGAGATAACATAGCTGGACTCATGCACCAAGATCTCAGATATAGGGATATCCTTTGCCATTCTTCCAGTCTAATCCTCACCTATGACTCCAACAGTCCTACATAGAATCCTGGGTGGATTGAACAACGGGCTGGAAGCTGCAGTTCATATGTCCTAGTACCCACACATCTTTTGACAACAATTGGACCAAATATTCTGTAGTCTAGCTTCTCCATAGGAATTTTGGTAGGGATATTTTTGCCATTTAACATCACCTAATCTGCCTTAATAGCTCTTCCTTGCTTAACATCTTCTAGAGTGGCAGACTCCGATGAGGGTAGTCTTTTCTTGTCATGCCTTTTTCAATGCCTTGTCTGTGCCCTCTGTAATGTTTCTCATATATCTTGGCATGTACTTTCCCAATCCTTGGCTAAAAGCTCAGTACTCAGATGAATCCCTTGTTTAACAGGAACAATTCCAGACCAGTTTGTGCTCAGAGTGAATCGATAGTTAATCTCAAACGGTTATACTCTAGTCGACTCAGAGGTGGATTTATTATAGGTATACTCCACTAAGGGTAGTAATGATACCCAGTCATCCTGCTGGTAGGTACAATAGCTTCTCAGATATTGTTCCAAGATCTGATTCACCCTCTCTGTCTGACCATCAGTTTCTGGATGGAACACAGTTGAGATATTGAGTTTTACTTCAAGCAGTCCTATTAAGCTAACCCAAAACGTTGATGTGAATTGACTATCTCAGTCGGACATAATTGATTCTGGGAGTTCATACAATCTCCAGATCTCTTTGAGAAATATGAGAGCAAGTTCCTTCATTGGTACCTCCATAGCCAGGGAGATGAAATGTGCCATTTTTGAAAATCTATCAACAATAACCTAAATCTTGATAAAACCCTCGGATTCTAGTAATGCCACAATAAAGTGCCTTGATATTACGTTCCATGGTCTCCTAGGAACATCTATTAGTTCTAGGAGCCAAAATCTCTTATGTGACACATTCTTTATCCTTTGACAAATACCCCAAGACCGAACATAGTCTTCCATATAGACCTCCAACTGTGGTCTATAGAGGTTGGCTTTAACCTTGTCAATAGTCTTATAAGTTCTGAAGTGTCCGACTAGGCAGGAATCATGTTAAGCTTTCGTGATCTGTTCCTTTAATTCTTGATCCTCTGGTATATCCCAATACTTCTTGTACAAGCGGAAGTTCTTCTCTATTGAGAAATTAGGGTCCAGCTTTTTCTCTCCTTGAGTAACAGATTTGTAAATACTTTGATAAGTATTGTCTTTAGCAGTAGAGAGCTTCAACTCATCCAGCATTCCCGATTTTAACTGGAAGCCTTGGCACATTTGCAACAACAGTAGTCGCAAGATGTCTTACTCCAGAATATCCAAATACTGTCCAGGATGGAAAAATGTCTGTTGTTCATCCAATTTCGCTGATTTACTCCACCCTTCAGGGCAGTACTCTGAACACCTTGATAATGTACCAGCCTCTCCATTCAGGAGTCCTTCACGGTAGACAACCTTAAAATTGAATGGTTGAAGGAATTCTACCCATCTATGCAGCCTGCGATACAGTATCTTAGTACAATTAAAGTACTCCAAATTTTTATGATCAGTATAAATAGTTATCTGATCAGATACTGAATATAAAAGATAGTTCCATTCTTTAAATGCTGCAACTATGACGGACATCTCTTTATTATGCTCATCATAATTTATCTCTGCTGAGGAGAATTTCCTGCTATGGTAGGCTACCAGATGCCATCTATTATCTTCACACAATTGTAATAGTATAGCTCCCAATGCAAAATCACTTGCGTGGCTCTCCAATTTGGATAACTGTTTGGGATCAAAATGGGCTAGAATGGGGCTTGCTATAAACATTGCTTTAAGGCGACTAAAGGCTTCATTCTGCCTTAGACCCCATTCCCATTTGGTGTCTTTCTTTCTTAAGTCGCTCAATGGCTTTATTATCTTGCTAAAGCCTCTAATAAACTGACGATAGAAGTATTCAAAACCCAGGAAGCTTTGTACATCAACAACTGTTTTTGGAGGAGTCCAAACTTCAATGGAATTCACCTTCTCTGTGGTCATCATGATATCACGGTCGGATATACAGTATCCTAGAAATTCCACTTCCCTTTAAGCGAATGAAGATTTCTCAATGCTCATGCAAAGCCTAGCTTTTCATAGTCTTTCCATAATACTTCAATCAAGAGAGACATGTTCTTTTATTGTTCCTGAGTATATTAGGATATCATCCATATAGGCAATAACTCTTTCATCTAACAAGTCTCGAAAGACGTTGTTTGTCATACTCGAGAATGTAGATGCAGCATTACATAACCCAAACGGTATTACCCTATACTCATACAGTCCATATCGACAGTGAAATGCGCTCTTCCACTCTTCTCCTTCTGCCATTCACAGGAGATACTAGCTATTCTTCAAATCTAACTTGGTGAAGACAGTAGCCTTTCCTAGTCGATTGTGCAGCTCATTCATCAATGGTAAAGAATATTTACTCTTTATCGTAATCTTATTCAGCCCTATATAATCGATTCATAACCTTAATGAATCATCAGATTTGTGTACAAAGTGGATTGGGGCTGTGGCAGGAGTATTAGATCTTCTTATCTTTCCTGTTACCAGCATCTCATTGAGATACTCACTTAATACCTTGAGCTCATTCTCAGATAAGGGGTATATAGGGCCAAAAAGAGGAGATGTTCCAGGAATCGGGTCAATCTTGTGATTGTACTCTGAGTGCTCTGGTAACCTATCAATTCTTTGCTGGCTAAAGATATTACCATAGTCCTTATACTCTGGAAGAAGACTAAGAGCGATATCTTCACTGCCTTCTCCGGTAAACTGGGCATATCTAAGAAGATATACTTGAGCTTGGTCCTCTGCCAATAGCCCCTCTTCAGTTATGAATTCTAATTGTTTCTGTCCCACTACGCACTTGGCCTTACACAGAACTGATCTCCAAGTAAAGCTCCTAGACTACCAGTCTAAATTGGGATTATGTTCAGGAAGCCATGACATGGGAAGATAGCCATCAATCTTCTTATTTAACATATCTGCCAGTTCAAATCGCATGTCATTGACAAGATCACTAATACGCATCTTCAGGGTCTTAGTATAGTGAAGCCCTGAGATGGGAATGTCATTACAACTAGCATCCTTAATAGGAGCCACAACCTTCCTCCGAATACAAGGGACTTGTATCTCCTTTGCTCATTGAATGCTTAGCACAGTACCTGTAGCGCCACTATCTAATAACAATGCAGCCTCCTCTGTACTATCCTTTGCACCACACTGCCATTCTAATCTTACACGAACTCGGATAGACTTAATATATTTTGAGGGGCCTGCAAGCCTCGCCTTCTTCTTTAAACTTTCTTTTGTAAACGTGGTAAGAGGAGTCTCTCACCTTTCAACACAAGAGTGACCACAATGGGCCAAAGATGTTTAGTGTTTCAAATCACTTTATATCAATAGCTAGGATGTTTACTATTATGCCAGTATGATTTCTGGTACTTAACCCTCCTCAGGTAAACTTGATAATAAAGTTCAATTGCTCTAATCAAGACAAGCCTGATGTGAAAATAAACTAAACCAAGAAAACAATTCACTTCCCCTACTAAGGGAATTTTCCATCAAAGTATGGAAACAACAAATCCCCACATCAATAATCAAGAATACCAAGGAGAAATAAATCAAGGCAACACCTAAAGAGAATTACCACTTCTGCCTTAAATGCTCCACTTGGCCTCGTTTCTTTGCAGATCGCTGCAGCCCAGAACATCTAGGAGGCCAGGTCAGTCTATATTGACTGCAGGATTTCTTTGGTTCTGCTTGCTCTTGGAGCCTTCCGCATAACTTCCTAAAGTTATGTTAGTATCTTGTTATTTCACTTGCAGGAAAGGAACTTACCTGTTCCTCAGCATCCGTATCAACTTCCATAATCTCTAGAGACGATTTGCATACTTCTAATGACTACTTTAAAGGTTGTGCTTCAATATGACATATTTCATTGTTTGATGCTTTGTTAACTTCCACATCTTCAGCCTTTTACTTTTTGGTTACTGGCTTTACTACTTTGGCTGAACAAATAACTGAGTCGGCAGAGAAACATTTCCGCCCAAAATGACCTGGTTTTCTGTATCATGTATACTACAACTCCTTCTTTCACTTTTCAAGAAGCGTGGAGGAGATATTCTTATGAGTATTAGCCTTCTCAGAATTCCCCTGCTTCAGTGGTGTACCAGCAGAAGATAAGGAGCGCTTAGTGTTGGTCTTACTAAAACCCTTTACCTTCTTCTTAGTTTGTTTCCTAGAGGTTGACAACCTCTCCTCACACTTGCCCTGCTTTTCTCTTCAGCTCTTAGTAACTGTCTCGCCGAAAGTGATATTATCTTGTAGGGCATGGCCTGCTTTCTGAAGAAAGTCTATGTATTCGGACCAAGTGGTAGGATGGGGTGTCTTCTGGGTCCAAACATTCCACAACTGGGATGTCATTGTCATCCGAATCTTTGCCCTTGATCATTGTTGGGTCTGTATAACCTAGTTGCATGATAAGATCCATTACCGAGTCTAAGTACTGGTCTACTTGCTCTGCCTTTATCTGGAGTTTAGTCCATTCACTTAGAGTGAGGTCCCAATCAATATGAGCACTGAAACTTGGAATTAACTGTTTCCTAAATCCTTTCCATGTGCAAAACTCATGGTTGGGATCAAAGGACATACCCACCCAGCAAGCACCATCTTCACTGATATACATAATTCTTATAACAAGTCATCTGTACTAAATTTATCACATCTGTCAATCTCATGACTCATAAGTATAAGTCATGCAGAAAAATCATAATATCATATGACTCACAACTCTGAGTCATCCTGTCACGAACGTGGCCTGGCACAAAAAAGGTTTTCACATGACTCATCATTATAAGTCATAGGTATGTTATTGTTTCACACATGTGACTCATTTAGGTCATATGATCTACTATGTTATGATTTGCTATGTTTTGCACATGACTCAATTATGAGTCATAGGATGTGTACCTGGCAAGTGTGCTATGCGAGTGTCCCTTGCGGGTATGCCTTATGCATATGATTTATGTTTTGCACATGACCTCGTTATGAGGTCATGGGCTTTATGCATGTGACAACTTGGAGTCATATGACTTATTTATTGTATTATGATTGGTTTATGAGTTTCGCACATGACCTCGCTACAAGGCTATTGGTTTTGGACATGTGACCACTTTGGTCACATGATTAGTTTGTTAGGATTTGCTTACACGCATGTGACTACTTTAGGTCACCTGACTTAGGACGAGAAGAGTACAATATAAGGAGGCTAGTATGGCCAAGGAGGATAGACTCTTCACAATTTGTTCTAAGTACTTTTCCTCATCCTTGCCATTGCTTTGCCCTGCGTGTCTCTTTCACACCGATGATGGACCTTGATACCTTGGATTCTGGGGGAGATATCTGAGTTTACTCAGTAGTTCCTGGGGTTCGTGGTGTTGAGGTCTGTTGGTATTATATGGCGGATTACTTGTTTGCTTCTCGTTTTATTGCATGACGGTTTCTCACGATACTGTCACTTTGAGCACTTCATCACAGTCACTAACAAGCCCCTTTAGTAAAATGTCTTCAGCTTCCTGTCTCCAGCCTACTCCCAGTTTTCACGTTCAATTCAAGGGGATGAAACTTTGTATTTGAGGGGATCACCGGTATCCTTCTTTGGGCCAGCTCATTGTTGTTGGGCTTTAATGGAGTTCTTAGTTCTCACGATACAAAACGCCCTTGGGCTAAACTGGTGACCTTGCCAAGGTCAACTCATTTTACTGGCTATATCATTCCTCAGGTGGCAGAGCGGCACTTGCCCAGCCCCATCCCATTACATTTTCTTTTCTATGGTCAGAATCTTTCAATCTTGTTCATCACCTTTCCCTTGGAGTGTTTGTTCTTGCGGTCCTTACTGTAGTTCAGTCAGGTGTCTCCTCTCTCACTTTGGCTGAGATGTCTTTGACACTGAAAAATCTTACCCTCTGGTGTGGTTGCTCATTCCTGCCTGGGGTGGCGTGCAACGATTGGCTGCCAGACACTCATGTTATCTGTGTGTTTGGGTAGTTCAGCTGTGGATTGTAGTTGGCTGCTTCACCTAGTGCAAGTGCAGCCTACCTTCTGTTTGTTTGCTTCTGTTTGCTCTCCTTTCTCCTTCATATCATGTCAGTTGGGAATACTTCTTGCCCGTCATTTGGTCTGGGCTTGTTGCTGGGCCTGATAGGATGACTTCGGCTAGCTCTGCCTACTGTTTCTTGGCTTGGTTTGACTTCAGTTCGGCTAGATTGGATGGTGTAGCTTGTGTCAGTGCTTTTGGGTATTGGTGCTGCCTCTTTTGTGGCTTCCGGCTGTGGCTGGTAGGCCCTACTCTGTTACAAGATGCTG
>NW_003299087.1:287892-291791 GCF_000151645.1 Tuber melanosporum | reverse complement strand
TATCGATTTCCGGAGCGGGCCTGTCCTTGGTCGGGATCTGAAGGTTTAATTAAGTGTTTCTGGTCTGGCCTGAGCTGTTGGATGAAGCTGCTGAGTGCTGCAATGCTCTCCGATAGACTGGCTAGCTGATGGCTACCTGTGCAGATTTTGCGTTGTAACCACCAGGTTGGATATGTTTGGGCCTTGCGCGCTAGGTTTTTGTAGGGTTTGTTTAGTTTCTTTGGTTGGGCTATGGGTTAGGGAGGAAGAGGCATGGTACCACAGGTGGGAGATAGGCCCTACTGACCTTTCTGGTCGGTCACTACCTCTATGTATTTCTTTTATTTGTACTGTTTTAGTTAGGGGACAGGCAGCGGGTACAGGTCCTCCTCACCAGTGCACACTTCGGAGGCAACCGGCAAAGTGGGATTATAGGGTCTACAGCCTAGCATGCAGGTGCGAGAGGTTGACATGTTAGTTGCCTCCTCCCTGCCATTGTGTCACCTGTAGATTTAGTTTGTATGTTTGTTGGTTTTCTACTGTGGAGGAAGTTTTGTAAGATGCTTTTTGTAACCGGTATGGGTACTCGGCTATTGGTTTTGTTTTTTGTTTTGTTTTAAGTATCGCTTTGATACTTAGTTTGTTTTAAGTATCGTTTGATACTTGGTTTTGTTTTATGTTTTGTTTTAAGTATCACTTTGATACTCGGTTTGTTTTAAGTATCATTTAATACTTGATTTTGTTTTATGTTTTGTTTTAAGTATCGATGTGATACTTAAGAAGTTTTACCAAAGTATATCAATTAATACCTTTGATTAGTTTCGTTCATGCTAAACATGAACAGATTTTTGTATTTAAAGACCACCTGTTTCTATGATAGAAAAAGCAGACTTCGACAGACAGTATTTTAATATAATTGGTTGAATAGTTACTTCTTTGTTCCTCAGTACACCCTCGAAGCCTCCTTTAGTTCTCAGCTCTCCCCTCCTCTCTGGAAGAGCAGGCAACCTGCCAACTATCGTATCTATTACCAATAACGTGATTAGCATCTTGCGAACACGTTATACTTTTCTGACCGGGTGGTAGTGATTTTATGTTTGTTGGACGAGGAACCTGCTCGTATTGGTCTTTTTCTCAGCATTGGCTACGCTTAGCACTGGTTGGCTTCATACTAGAAGGGCTACAGACTGGGATGAGGGCGGGCGCTAGGTTGTTTGATGGTCTTGTAATTAGTTCTCATATGGGCATGACTTGGGGATGGCAGGTATGGGGCCGTAGACTTGGTTAGCTTAGGATTAGTGGTATACCAGTTAGCAGTATCCCTGTACCGGCTGGGGCTCATCATATACCAGTGTCAGTGGTACGAGTTTAAATAAAATTAGATTGAATTCTATGTACTTTTCATATTTATGACATTAAAGAATATAAAACCCCTTTACGATCTTCATTTTTATTTTAACATTTATCCTTACACAGAGGAAAGCTCTTCATGAGAAGAGTCAGAGAAAGCTTACGATAGGTGTTCACAATAGAAGACAGAGGTCTTGTACTATCCGTAATGTAGGCAGAGGCCTAGTGCTATCATAAGACTAAAGAAGAAACAGAAGAACAAGAGAAGTATTATTCCCCGTCGCCAAGAACTGACTATCTGAGGAGAGATTGTTATATTAAAAAGCGTCACCTAGAGCAACACCAAACAATACCAGACAGCTTCCTTCAACCCAGACAGGAAAGGAGATATCAATATCAACAATCAAAACCTTAATCTAGCAGGATTTAGTGATGCCTTAGATCATGTTTCAGCCAAGCCCTCAGGAGCAGCAAGTCCAGTAACCCCAGAGAACGGATCACCTGCAGATAGCTCACCAACAGGAACTCCACAACGAGAAAGGATGTCGGAATCAGCAGTACCTGGGCTACTAGCCCTAGCCACTCTGGCACCTAGTTCCAACAAACTTGGAATGACTGAACACCAGTTGCAGACATTTCTCGCAGCAACATGAAATACAGGACAAGGAAATATCCAATGACTAAAAGTCAAAGAAGCAGACACATATGAAGCAGCCGAAGTTAAGGTATGAATATTCTTAGCACAATGTGAAGGATAATTCTCCGTCCAAGGATATAGAGAGCACCATGATGAGATTAAGATTCCCTTTGTGAAATCTCTGTTAAGAGGACTCGCTAGGCAATGGATTATGACATTCCAAGATGGAAGAAAACAAAGGGACAGGGTCACCTATGCGGAATTCAAGGCGGTCTTCTTCGACCAATTTGGCAATCCCAATGCCAATGAAACGTCAAGACGAAGGTATGAGAAACTCCAACAAGGAAAGCAGATATTTTCCACTTACTGGACCGAATGTCGACTCCTGGAATACAAAGCAGAATTCGATGATGTCACTCTCGATATCATCCTGCTAAGAAACTGTAGTCAAAGGCTGTGAGAAGCGTGGAGAATCTCTGACTTGTGCCATACAAGTTCAGAACGATTCGCAAGATGGGCAATCGATAAGGAAAACAAATCAAACATGGTTCGAAACAAAATCGAAAATACCATAGTGTATATGACGGTTGAGTCATCTAGGAATATGGATGAAACTTTTCAACCACCAGCAACGCAAAGCGAGAGCCAAATATTACCACCGGGCAAATCCATGGAATTGGATAAAGCAAGATCAGGACTAGCTTTGAACCTATTCAAGCAAGAATACACTAAGAGGATAAATAGAAAACTGTGTTTAAGATATGAAAAGGCAGAACATGGGATAAGGGAATGCCGAAGCCGACTAGACAATGGATACCAAGGAACTAAGGCAGCTTGAAACAATCGTTTCCAATTCCAGAAAAAGACCGACATCCACAAAATGATAGCTGAGGAAGTATCAGCAGAAAACAACAATGGCACCCAGTAAATAGTGGTCTGGGGGACCCAAGATGTAGACCTGAAAAAACCATCAAGTTAGCGAACTACTACATGGCAGTACACATATAAAGGGGAGAAGAAGACAGAGATCATATGATGATCAAGACGAAGATACACAATGAAAAACATGAAGAAACAACCATATATGCAATGCTTGACTCTGGAGTTACCAAAGATTTCATCAACAATAAATCTGTGACAAATATGGCCTCCACACCAAAAAAGTGAAGAAAGCGAGAGTAGTCTACCTAGCGGATGGAAAGCCAAGCGTAATGGGCCCTATAAGCCATACGGCGGAAGTACCTATAGACATTGACAGCCATAGGGAAATGGCAACCTTGCAGGTAGCAAATCTCAAGAACCATGAGATAGTCCTAGAGATGCTATGGTTACGAAAACATAACCCAACAATAGATTGGAACAAGAATAAGATGACCTTTACAAGCGAAGTATGTGCGACATAATGTCTCAACAGTTCAACTGTGGTCTTCTCAACACCGGTATGAGAAGCGGAAGAAAAAACTTTGCATGCAAAGTTCACCAAGATGTGGCAAGATAAGAGAGTCCAGATACAAAAGCTGAACTAAGGAGCAAAAGTGCCTACTAAGGTTTCCAAAGGAGCAGCAGGACATGACCTCTATGCCAGCAAAGAAATCAAGATACATGCCAACGGGCAGGCAATAATAGCAACAGGAATAGCTATTGGACTACCAGAAGGCACCTATGGGTGGATAGTACCCCGAAGTGGTCCAACAGTCAAACATCGACTAATGACCATGGCGAGAGTAATCGATGCTGACTATACAGGTAAAATCAAAGTGGTCTTGGCCAATCTGGCTTAAGAGAACTACGAAGTCCAGAAAGGCGATCGAATCCAACAGTTAATCAACGAAAAAATCAACAAAGAGAATCTGCATGAAGTAGATCAACTGGAAGAAACCAAAAGAAAAGATATTGGATTTGGAAGTATGAAGCAAAAACAGCACGATACTTC
>NW_003299087.1:249582-287742 GCF_000151645.1 Tuber melanosporum | reverse complement strand
TAGTCGGGCGCCCGAACCAAGTCTAGAAGGACAGGAAGCTACGAGGTTACCACCCCGAAGACCAGGAATCAACCATGAAATTCAGCTGGATAAGGACAAGAAAATGGGACCACCGAAAAAGATTCTGTACAAGAAGTTATACCCACAATGAGAGGCGGAGCTGGAAGAACTTAGAAAATACATTAGGCAAAACTGAAAGGGAGGTTAGATCAGAGGCTCCTTTGCATTACGATGATCTCCAATACTATTCTTCAAAAAGTAAGATATAACAATGAGACTCTGTGTAGACTACAGAGCTCTCAATTCAGTTAACAAGAAAGATCGATATCTATGACCCTTAATCGGAGAGGTAGTGGACAGACTACAGTTTGCAAAATACTTCATCAAGCGCGACATTAAGGATGCATACTACAATATATGCATCAAAGAAGGACATGATTGGAAGACTACATTCACCTCAAGATACGAAATGTTCGAATACTTGGTTATGCCTTTCGGGCTAACTAATACACCGGCTTCATTGCAAAGATGGATCAACAAGGTACTCAATAAGTACCTTGATATATATTGCATCGTATACTTCGACAATGTACTCATATACTTGAAAAACATGCAACAACACCAGAAGGATGTTAGCAATATTATGGCCGCAATATTAGGATCAGGAATGAAGATCAAACCAATAAAATGTGAATTCCATAAAGAAGAAACCGAATACCTCAGATTTATCATCAATCGGAGTGGTGTCAAGGTCAACTCAGTCAAAACAGCAGCAATATGGGATTGGGCCAAACCAAACAACAAAACAGATGTTCAGTGCTTTATGGGATTTTGCAACTTTTATCAAAGGTTTATAGAAGGCTTTAGCAGGCTTGCAAAACCACTCTATAACCTAACCAAGAAAGACAAGGAATGGAAATGGGGAGAAACAGAACAAAAAGCATATGATGTTATCCGGACACGTCTGATATCAGTACCAATACTAGTACACTTCGACCCAAGCCGAAGGACGATGATTGAGACAGATGCCTCGAAATATGTATGTTCAAGCAAATTATCGCAACAATGAGAAGATGGAAAATGGAGTCTAGTGTCTTACCGATCCAAGACAATGACCACCGCAGAGTGCAACTATGATGTTACAAACAAAGAACTATTAGCAATAATTCTAGCATTAAAAGAATGGAGGAGATACATTCTCAACAATGACCATCCAGTCCGAGTTCTAACCAACCACAAGAATCTGGTCCTGTTCATGACTATGAAGGAATTGAATGACCACTAGATGAGGTAGATAGAACACCTCAGCAAATACAACTTTCAAATCGAATACCGACTAGGCAAAGAGAGTGGAAAGCCAGACGCTCTCACAAGGATTGCAAGCGACAAACCACAAACAAAAGAAGACGAAAAAATCAAACAAAAAACATGTACACTATTACCAAAAACCTACTTTGAAGTAATAGAGGTTATCCAATTCACATCAATACAAGAAAAGGAAATCAGGAAAGCAAACAAAAAAGACAAAACAATTCAGGCAGTAAGAGAAGCATTGGAGGAAGGAAGAAAAGAGATGAAAGGGATTGCTCTGAGTTTATGCCAATGGGAAGATTAAAACATGTAGTACAACAGAAAACAATTGATTCCTGAAGAAGAAAAGGTAAGAACAGATATCATACGACAATGCCATAATATTCGAACAGCAGGATACAGAGGAACAGCTAAAACTACAGAATTCATCACGAGATCATTCTATTAGCCAGGACTGCACGAAGATGTCAAAAGATATGTTCAAAATTGCAACATATATCAAAGGGCGAAAATGGCTAAACATGTACCATAAGGATTACTGAAATTGAATGAAGTTCGCGAGCGACCATGGGAAACAATTACTATGGATTTCATCATAGACCTACTGTTATTGGAAAACTGGAATAGCATCCTGGTCATGGTGGATCGTCTAACCAAAATGAGTCATTTCATTCCGTTCACAAAAGATATGGATACAAGTGATTTTATACAAATGTTCTTCCGGGAAGTCTTCCGACTTCACG
This sequence comes from Tuber melanosporum, assembly GCF_000151645.1. Lineage (NCBI taxonomy): Eukaryota > Fungi > Ascomycota > Pezizomycetes > Pezizales > Tuberaceae > Tuber > Tuber melanosporum. Next base: position 285,688 of record NW_003299087.1, on the reverse strand, counting down.
GCCTCCTACAGAATATCATTACCGATCACAGAAAATTATTCACATCAGGATTATGGAAAAAAGTAACTGGAGACATGGGGATACAAAACAGGCTGAGCACAGCATTTCACCCACAACCGAATGGATAAACTGAATGGGTAAGTGCAATACTTGAACAATATTTACGGGCATATGTCAATTACCAACAAGATGATTCGTACAAATAGCTATCAATGGCCGAATTCACATACAACAATAGTAAACAAGAACCAATCAGCACGACACCCATCTTTGGGAATTACATACATCATCCACAAAGTCAGGCCACATATCATCCGATTAACAGTATAATACCAGATAAAACAGACATGAGAAAACTACATAAGACATTTCAATATGAAATGAGTCAAGTATAACAACGACAAAAAGAACAATAAGATAGGCACCGAAGACTGGATCCAAACATACAACCAGGAGATATAGTATGGCTAATACAATGTAATATCCATCCGACGCGACCAGCAAAGAAATTAGACTACAAGAAAATACTACCATTCCGAATACTGGAAAAAGTTGGCAACCGAGCTTATAAACTCGACCTTTCACCCTCAATGCGAATGCACAACACATTCAACATCTCGCTCCTCAAATTACATAATGACAATAAGTTTCTCTCACAAACAATTATTCCTCCTCCTTCAATCGAACTTGACAGAGAATCAGAATACGAACTAGATGAAATAGTTGATTGCCACTTCTTCTACGGAAATCTACAATACTGAGCCAAGTGGACTAGTTACTTACCACAATACAATAAAACTTGATACTCCACACTCAACTTCAAACACACACAAGATGCCCTCTCAACCTTGAAACAGCGATACAGGGACAAGGCAGGCTCAGCTAACGATCACTTTTAACCAAGATAAAGGCGAGAGAAATCCTCCCACACCACTGCAACCACATCAGGGCTGGGGCAATAGCTCATGCCAAACTACACCAAGCAGCCCCGAATACTCATTTATGGAGCAAACTGACGAAAAACTTAAGGAAAGGAAAAAACAAGCACAGCATAACCCCATGTCATGGATGGTATGCTATGATGACAGGTGCTAAAGACAGTTTTACGACAAAGAAGACGTGGGATGGTTTCTGAGAGAATGTTGGAAGCGTGGTCTAGGCCTGGATCATGTCCTGAAGCATTGACAACAATGCTTCAGAAACGGGTGGAGAATGCACAGGACGCAGAAAATCTGCAGGATACTACCAGCAGATGTATGGAAGCAAGAAAAAGTTAGAGGGAGAAGATTCTAGGAAGGCTTGGGCTATGAGGACACAGCCCAGGGAGGGAGAGGCCCAAAATGCCACGGCAGATACTGAACCGGATGTCAGGAGCCTATATAGGCAAATCCGAGAACTACGAGAACAACTTAGCCATGCCGAGGCCACAATTTCAGCAAACGATAAAACGATCACAGAGCTAAGACCGCTGAACGATATACAGTGGAATACGAGCGAGATGGTGAACCTGACCTTGGAATCAGTAAAGGTCAGAGGGAGGATGTAAGAAGAAAGGTTTTACAAATTGAGAAGGACCATGCAGGCAGCTGGACAGGAGCTAGGGAAACTAGGACAAAAAGTCTGATGAGACTCAGGCTTAGGGAGAGGGGAGCTAATGTCACGAACGTAGCCTAGCATGAAAAAGGATTTCACATGACTCATGATTATGAGTCATAGGTATGTTATTGTTTCACAAATATGACTCATTTAGGTTATATCATTTACTATCTTATAATTTATTATGTTTCACACATGACTCGATTATAAGTCATGGAACATGTGCCTAGTAAGTGTGCCTTGTGAGTGTGACTCGCATGTATGCCTTGCATATATGATTTATGTTTTGCACATGATATCATTATAAGGTTTTGGTTTATACACATGTGACCACTTGGGGTAATATGACTTGATTAGTATGTTATGATTGGTTTATGAGTTTTCGTACATGACCTCACTACAAGGTCATAGGTTTTGGACATGTAACCACTTTGGTCACATGATTAGTTTGTTAGGATTTACTTTCTCACATGTGACTACTTTAGGTCACATAACTTAGGGCGGGAAGAATACTATGAAAGGAGGCCGGTATGACCAAGGAAGATAGGCGCTTCATGCTTTGTTCTAAGTACTTTTCCTTATTCTTTCACCCCGTGTTGGACATGAAGGTTTGGTGTCGATCCAATCAGAGAACTTGATTTCTATCTCACGATAGGTTTCAAGTCTTTAACTTCGAACACCTTTTGGGGACTTCGTTGTTATACCTCCTCCTATATTTGCTGGAAATTTGTTTTTCCTTTTACCAATCCTTTCGGTTGTTTATGAGAGTCGCCTCCTCACAGTCATAATGGCTGAGTGAGCCTCTGCTCCCTCCACCATGTCCACTCTATGTTTGTCGCTGGTTTTTTATCTCGTGCCGTCAAGAAGAACCTCACCCTAGAGGTGGAAGTCTCTCGCCTTCGGCATCACATCTCTATCCTTTCTCAGCAATTTCATCACACTGAGAAAGAGATATCTGCCATGTCAGCTGCCCTTGAGTATGAACGTGCTATTAATTCCTGTTATCTCACGATGTTGGCGGCTGGAGCTTCTACCATTATTCCCTCTTTCTCTGTCCACTTGGTCGCTTCGGTTACTATGGTAGTCACAGTTGGAGGTGGTGGGTTAGATCCAGAGAGTTCTCAGAATTTAACGGAGGAGCTATCTCAGGGGAATGTTGCCCTACCAGTTATCTCGGCCCCTCCTGCAGCTGCTGTTATGGGTAGTGGTATGAGTGGACTAGTTCCTGATTCGTCGGGACTAGTTAAGGTGCTTGCTCCTGGCTTGTGTGACATGGATCCTGGTGTGGTGACACCGGCTGCAGTTGTATCACCCCCTTCGGGGGGGAAGGTGCATGAGTCCTCTGAGGCTGAGCCTGTAGCTGGTCGGGGTAACGCCTGTGGTGGTATCCCTCCTGTGACGGCAGGTGATAATATGGGTGGCCCGTTCACCCCTGTTACTAGACCTGCCCCTGGGGGTGGAAAGAGGAAAAATAACAAGATGCTCTACGTCAAACAAGCCCAGACCTCACCTGTACCACTTGTCCGCGATTTGGAAGGATTATATCCTGCGCCAGTTCACTACCATCAACTGGCTACTACAGAGTCCGTGGCGGGTTCGCTGCCCGCGCAGCGAGCTGAGGAGTTGGAGGAGGAGCTGAATACCTGGATATGTTTGGTCAAGTGCCAGCGGCTTGGGGACTGTTTCATTCTAGCTACTTCCATCGGGGTGTTTGGGCTATGCTGCCAGTATGGTGCCACCTAGATTTTCTATTACTGTTCGTACCCCCTTGGCTAGGGAGCCCTCACCCTGTAAGTCAGCTTTCCCTTAGGTCTACAGGCTTGGATGTTGGGTGTTTCTTTTGTATAAGAATGGAGATGGATACTGAGGTGGTTGGTAGAGTGTCCTGGAATCATTGAGTAGGGGCACTTGAGTGGATTTCTATTGTAGAGGAGGTTTTTGTGGAGTCACATTCAGGTGGCGATTGAGTAATTTTTGTATTTTGTATGGGTAACTTGGCTGGCGGGTAGGCTGGACTGGAGTGGGCTTTTCTTTATCCTTGATGGCTCTGTATTTATTGTTCGTATTGGGGCATGGTGTGGGCATGTTTGAGGTACGGGGTTGGAGGTTTAGTTAGTTTGTAGTTAGTGGTATCCAGGATGCGACAACCTGGGGGCCTGGCCGTGGAGCTCGTTGTATACCAGTGTTAGCGGTATGAGTTTAAATAAAATTAGATTGAATTCTATGTACTTTGCCTATTTATTACTTTAACGAATATAAAACACCTTTACGATCATTATCTTTATTGCAACATTTATTGTTACACAGAGGAAAGCTCTTCATGAAGAAGAGTTACAGAAAGCTTACGATAGGTGTTCCTGATAGAAGACAGTGGTCTTGTACTATCCGTAACATACGCAGAGGCCTAGTGCTATCATAAGACTAAGGAAGAAACAGAAGAAGAAGAGAAGAATTGTTCCCTGTTACCAAGAACTAACTATCTGAGAAGGGATCGTTACACATCGCATAATAATAAACTCCTATAACTTTGCAAACACAAGTCATGTGAACACCTTGGTTCCATTACTTTAATCTGCCTTATCACAATCTGATTTGTGACAAGTACTTGGTGATCAGCATTCTATTTCTGCCCCTATCCCTCATATGATTGATGACTACAATCTCCATAAAGGGGGTGCAGACATTGCAGATCAATATTGTTGTTACTTTTTTTACACAGTTGATTGAACAGCGGAATCGTCTTCTCTTATTTTTCGTGCAACCAGGACGGAAGAGAACATCAGTCATAAAGATTTCTGCCTAAATCTTGCGGGACATATTTTTCAGCTATATACTAGGCCAAATGGCCGCCATAGATGGTATACAAGAAAGACTAACACAGTAATTTACAGCAAAATCTATGGGGTCAAGGACCTTCCTCTAGCACTTCATCGCCCTCCGGTCTGTCCTATCTGAGGCAAAAGGGAAAAACAAAAAGGAATGTGCTCAATGCTGCTTACAGCTAAGGGCTGAGGGAAGGAAAGTTAAGCGGGCACCTTTGCCTTCATTTTCTTGCTCCTACTGTCTTCCTCATTTATGCCCAAAATGTTTTTCAGATCATCATATAGAATCGGGAATTGTTGTTCGAGAATTGGCATACATTAGCGCGGCTACAAGTTTGACCGTGTCATCTGTCCAAGCGATATCTCTGAAGAAAGGTCACGTGCTGCGTAGGAGAATCTGGTATCATGTGATTACTAATACGACATATGTCTTGGCACAGCTCTTTCTCATTCCTTTTGTTTGCCACTCACCCTAACCCCTTTCCTTCCTTCGCCCTCGACATAGTCACCCCCTCGACCCCCTCCCTCATTCTTCCTCTTCTCTCTATCCTTCTCTTCTCTGTTCAGTGCACGGTGTTGAACTGCGTCTTTATCCATCTACAGCCTCATCTCTCCTCCCCGCCCCTACAACGCCCCTATCCATCGTCATCACTGTGTTTGCCAGCCTTTTCCCCTTGTCTTTTCCCTCTCGTTAATATTTTCACTCCTGCCACGGTGGAAAAATTCTTGAAATCTGCTTTCGGATTATCAGCGGAAATCAGCTGGTTTGCTCACGATAAGGTCTCGTTCGACAGTCAATAGAACTGAAAACACCAGCCAACGAGACTCAACCTAGTTGGCCTGCCCTATACCGCGTCGTGAAAACGGCAATTCTTCTCAGGAGCGCTACGGGGGTGCCGGAGATAGTGGATCTCAAGGGCTCTCACGGTGCGCTAGATTACCATTATTGACGGTATGATTAAATGGCTCGCTTACTTTGTTGCCGTGCTAATGCTTTCGATAACTAGTCCGAGTAATCACCCACCGCCTCCTGTTCGCCCCTTGGCTGGTAGATTCGGAGCCATGGCCAACCAACTCGACCCGCACCACCTGGTGGCTCTGATGTGCTACGAATTCAGGAGTGGGCAAGATGGTTCTACTCGCCGCTTGGACCCTCCCTCTGACCTCACATCCGGTATCGTCGACCACCATAAATCAAACGTTCGCACCCGCCCAGTCATGGATGCCCTTGCCCACATATCTGTTTCTCAGCCAAATTCTCAGGTCGTTGCAATAGCTCTGCAGTTGAAACACGGTACCAAAGAAATTCGTTTAACGATCGCTGAGAACGTAGACGTTGGGGATAGCCTTGTTAACCATCTCTACAATATATGGGGAAAGTTGCAGTCTTTATCAGACGAGTACGCGAGGCAGAGAGCTGAGGGAAGGCATGGGAACCAGGGGATCGAGGAATTGGATGAGGACCCGATTCCGTCACCATCAATCCCCTCGGAGGTGGGACAGGCTTTGAGGATAGAGATATTTCGCGAGGTATACCAGTACTGCCTGGAAAAGCACATGAAGCGGGTGGATAAGTGGTGGGAACGTCTTTCTAATTTCATGGACGAGTTGTACGAACGCCGTAAGGGCGTCGGCCTAGGAAGGTTTGAGCAGGACCTGTCCAAAGCTGTGATTACGTTGACGTCGGCACTAAGGCTAGTTTTCAAGCTCTCTAAAAGGGAACTCACAAATGATGAATGGGAAAACGTATATTGGCAAAGCTTGAATTCTAATTACAAGGCAAAACTTCTGCTTGCAGATAGCCACGGGCTCGGCTGCGAGAGGTTGGCCCGGGAGTTAAAAGGTATGCTTCTTCTGTTTCCGATTTCATTCACTGTTCTAGCCTTTAACCTAACTTCGCTTCTGTACCAGGCGACCATTCCGGAGACCCCTTCCCGCTTCAACGCGCTCTTGAGAAACTGATTTCGTTACCCCGCCACATTCAATCTTTCTTTGGATTTGCCCATTCTCCCCGCCTCCGGCCCGCCTTGCAATACCGCATGACGATTTGTGCTGTCCTGAGCCGGGCTCAAAAGGTAAAATTACCTGCATCGGAGGATGAGTGGAAGTCCTTTTTGAAGGTTGCAAGTGGTGAGGAAGGCGCGTGGCAGGAGGATGATGCAAGGAAGCTATTTAAAAAGTTTGGGTCGCTAGAACGGGAGTGCCCAGTCCACTGCGAATGTGGGCTTATTCAGTACCTCCAAACTAAACATGGTGATTCATGGGACAATGTCCCTGCGTTTAGCTACATTGGAGTCTCCAAGCTAAGCTGCAGTGCCTGCCGCGTCTGGATAGAAGCCTTCAACGAGCTGCGGGGACCAAAGTTTTATACCCGAGGCTCGCATGGAAAATGGTATTTTCCGTGGGGGATGCCCATGGCGGAGGGGCCCTTGAAGGAGAAGATGAGAGAAAAGGTTTTGAATGAATACATCACGCAGCTAGAGGATGAGGGGAAGATTAAGAAGAGAGCAGGCTCGGATAGCAGTGGCGCGATCTCATCTGGGGCAGAGGACAATATAGGTAGTGATCGCAGACAAAGCGCTGATGCTTGGGCTGACGCGGAAGTGCAAGAGTCCGGGGGAGACCCGCAGGGATATCTTAAGGCCATTGCCCAAGAGAGGAGACCGGCGACATGAGCCAGGGCTGGGCGATATTTGGGAAATGCTGGGATAAATAGATAGCATAGGAGGGGAGGTTTGATTTTGTTAGGTCGGTTCGCTGTACTCCCCCGCTCATTGACTCCCCTCCTGTATTTCAGTGGTTTGGCGACAAGGTGACCCTTTTTTTTTCTTTTTTACTCTCTCCCTTAGTTTTGTAAGTAGAATTTGAGAACATCTAGAAACTGGTTACCGTATGCACTTGTCTGCGCATTCTATTGCCTGCTTTATTACCTTGTAGTCTAGTAGTGGGTTTGAGCCGGCATTCCTTGGTAGTTCTTGGTGTCTATTATGCTCCGCTCCATTACTTGATTTGCCAATCTGGACAATTTCTTGGCTGTATACCCTTTTTTCCTCTCAATATGAAAACTTGACTATTTTCCATCTGTGGTTAGTGTTACCCTTGAGCTTGATAAAAATATGTTCACAGCTTTTTGCTTCCTTTTCTATGCTCCAATTTTCCTTGCTATCTTAACATCTGTATTTATCCTTTGGTTAGTCAGTTGGGTGGAGCTCCAGTTACCTTGCCTGTCATTTATCCCTCATTTCCATTCTTTCCTCATGCCACTGAACGAGTATAAATCTCTGGCCATGTAGACCCACATACTTCTTTTCCAGCACAGTTGTAGGTAATACCTGTAACGTGTTCACAAGATGCTAGTCACGTTATCAGTAATAGGTATGATATTTGGCAAATGGCCTGCTCTTCGAGAGAGGAGGTGAGAGCTGAGAACTAAAAGAGTCTTTGAAGATGTATTGAGGAACAAAGAAGTAACCATTCAACCAAGTATATTGAAATACTGTCTGTTAAAGTCTGCCTTTTCCATCGTAGAATCAGGCGGTCTTTAAATACCTAAATCTGTTCATGTCTAGCATGAACAAAACTAATCAAAAATATCAAGCAATACACTTTGGTAAAACTATTTAAATATCAAAACGATACTTAAAGCAAAACATAAATCAAAACCAAGTATCAAACAATACTTAAAGCAAACCAAGTATCAAAGCTATACTTAAAACAAAACATAAAACAAAACCAAGTATCATAGCTATACTTAAAACAAAACATAAAACAAAACCAAGTATCAAAGTGATACTTAAAACAAAACATAAAATAAACCAATAACCAAGTACCTGTACTAGTTACATTCCCCAAAACAAAACAACTGTTTAAAAAAACAAAATCCAATAATCATTAAAAGCCGAGTCTGAGAAACTAAAGGCTTCAGTTTCTGCTATCAGCTCTTCATCATAAGTGTCAACTCAGGACAAGAAGAAATCCTAATAAAACATCGAGATTCAAAGAAATGTAGGTCCTAGTAGTTATGAATACCAGATTCATGCTGTGCATCTACCCAAGCGTTATTGCAGTCCAGACAACAGTTTACCGAGAGGATAGTGAAGTAGTCTTCAGGTTGGATAACATTGTGGTTCAACAACCTTCCAACAAGCTGTTGTTGTAGCCTCATATTGAGTTCCACATAGTTTGATATTGTTATAGTATTCAGATAGTGAATAGTAATTAAATAAGGTTGTCAAGGGCTTGTTCTATAGCCAGATTTTCCTCATTGCTGCTTTCGAATTCCGACTCAAAGTATGGCGCCTAAAACATATCTCTTGCCTCGGGTTCAACTTGCCAATACTTTCTCTGACATCATTGGCGTCTAGTATCTCGTAATGGAGTTGATTGTTGGTGGGAGGGATTCATTTAGCATGTTGTCTTTCCACTATTTATTCATCATATCTATAGCATGCTCTAGTCCTTCTAGTAGTTTCCAGCTGTTTTTGCTCATTGAGTATCCTTTCGATTTGATCAGGAACTGGTCATTCCCATGCCATTAGCGGTAGTCCCAGATTTATTCAACTTCCCATTCATCCTGTTTATCAATGATGATAGGTGTGGGTCGAGAGTGGATTCTTCCAGGGAACTTGGAGTCGTCATTTGGGTGGAATCGCTTGACTGCAGAGGTGTGGAAAACAGGAGTATTGTGGTGGTACATGCATCCATCCATTTGTACAGTTTAGTTCTCTGTATGCTCATCGAAGGATAAGACCTTAAAGGGTCCTCAGCATTGGGGTTGTAGTTTTTTGCTACATCCAGCCTTGGTAATAAACTTGGTTCCATGTACTATCAGCATATATTAGGAATACCAGAACCCTATACCTAGAAACCACCCTAAGTAGGGTAACTCCACTTGGGATCGGAATCTCTGGTCTCCAACACCCCCCTCCGGCTCCCTTACGGGGCCCACGTGTCATCACATATATCAATCTCAGTTGCGTCCTGTGACTACATTACCACAGAATTGAAGGTGTTAGAATAACACCATATATGGCGCCGCCGTCCGTCCAACCGGATCCTGATCGCAGGATATATGTGAGGGGACCTTTGGCTAGGTCTGGGAAGTGGAACGGAGTAATTCTGTCGACAACTCAGAGAGTTACTAGGCTTCAAAGGTCTGAGACCTTTGGCATGGGCCATAAGTAACGGGACGATTTTGCATAATGAGATGGTATCAAATAGTAAAGGATCTCTGCTAGAGACTGATATAATTGCATACACCAGAAGAGTCTAGAACTCCAAAAGACACTACCAAAGAAGCCAACAAACTTCACGGAGTGTTGCAACTGGGTTTCGGAACACGTTGTAGTCATGGGGTGATTCTCAAATACTACAATGGTTACAGAAACCTACTACCCAGAGAGCAACCAAAGGTTGCCGACCGAGGGATTAATTACCAGTCTAGTGGAGTGGCTTCCTGCGAGTGAATAGGAAGTCATCCAATGAAAATCTATCAGTTGGGTATGGAGTTACAAAGGGTTGAAATCAAATGACCTGCGATGGTTGTAATGACGACCACCTGTGCCGATATAGCCATGGATAAGACAGATCATTTTATCAATGGCGAAGACAATTGGAGCCAACTCAGTTCGACTTAAGAACTAGGCTATAAGTCTAAAGACTCCGCTAATCGCGATATTACTATTGGGGACACTACGTTTCCTAAGAAGAAATATTGCAATTACCGAAGACGGTGTAATGGCTTTCAGGGTGCACAGGTATTCGCACCTTGGAAGAAAACTCGATGTTGCGAATTATGATTAAGGAAGTACATAGTTGTATGATAAATAGATGTAGTCCATGAACACTCAGATGCAGAATATAAATATCGAAGTGCCTCCCAAGCTTTAGACATCATCAAGCAACGGAGAAGAGACCTTAACAATATAATATTGTTTTTACGATTGTACCCAACTTTACCTACTTTACTTCATTCCTTGTAGTCATAAACGAAACGAGCTAAGTCTGAGCCTTCCTAGACAATCTCCGTCTACAAAAATGAATCTTCATTGGCATAGACAATCTTGAAATCTATCAAGTTGTCTTGGCCTAACAGCATATCACCTAATGGGATAGGAACATGCTTGCATCGTCGCTTCTGACCGGCAGTTGTACTCCGGAAACAAGCAGCTTTAACAGCTTGGAATGCATCATTTCGGATAGCTTGATGTCAGTTTCAGTAGTCATCTGAGGCTGGAATTGAGGAGTTCCTGAATAGGGTTGTAAGCATGAGAGGATATTGGCGGCTAAAGATTGCCTTATATGGAAACATTTCCAAGGTGTCTGAATATCCAGCATTGATATATGTGGCGAGCTCAGCGAGAGTGGGTTTCTAGTTGGTCTGTCGTTCATTGATCATGTTCCTAATTCCAGTCTCCACTTCATGGATCTTTCATTCTACTTGGCTATTAGTCTCATGATATTCAGGAGCGGCAATAATGTGGTTGATTCCTTGGGAGGTCAAGGTTTGTTTCCAGAATCTGGTGGTGAAGTGGGTGTCGGCATCACTGACAATAGATAATGGGTATCTAGAGTGGGTACATAGGTATCACTGAAGGTTATTCCAGGTATCCTTAGAGGAGTCGGTAACTTCCATTAGTATAAGCCATGCATATCCAGAAAATCGATCCACAGCTACTAAGATAGTATCATAATCAGAGGATCTATTGAATAGTCCTGCGAAATCAATGGCAAAGGATTTGAATATTTCGCAAGATAACTGAAGGGTTTGAGCTTTCCCTTCAGGTAGTTGTGTTCGTTCCTTATTTACCTGGCAAAGTACGCATTGTTTGATGAAATCTCAGAAGTCCTTTCGCATTTTTGGTCAGTAAACATATTCAGAGGTGCATTGGAGATTACGGTCAGCACTATAGTGTTCTTTGTTGTAGATTTCAGTAATGACTTATTCTCTAATGATTATTCCATTTAATATATGATCTTTCAGGATGTATAGGCAATGTTCACCATAACGGGTGCTAGTATAAACTATTTTGTTGGATATGTTAGCGGGTGCAAGGTCTTCATGTCGGGAGATGTCCATAGCTTTGACATAGATTGAATCATAGCAGTATCCTGCTATCATCAAACTTTGGAAGAATGAGGTTAATTCCTTGGTAGTTGATCTGACCTACCAATGATCTGCAATGAGTGATCGTCTTATCGGTGCGATAGAGTCGTTTTCTTCTTCAAATGTTTTACAGACTTACTGGCGATGTTTAGGAATTGTGGGAGGCATGACAGAAACAATAGTTTCATTGTTGTATATTCATAAGGGTCTACCAAATAGTGGTCGTAAATTGCCAACAGGAGGTGAGGCTGGCGGTACCAACAGCAGAGGGTGTAGGTAGGTCATTGCTTCTTGATAGAATGCTGATTCTTCAAGTTGTTCAAAACCTAGGTGTTGCCTTGGAGTGGGGTTAAGGGTAAGGACGTGTTGGACTGCTCTGTCATCAGAGTCATCTCTTATTTGTTGTTCTTCTTCCTCTTCAGCAGTGTCATGGCTGGTGCTTTTAGAATCTCTAATGGAGGTATAGTATGGTCATTGGTATTAGTTACAGAATTTAATTTCAGTCTGGTGAAAGAAACAGGTATCGAGATAACAATGGTACCAGTAGTGTTTGCTTTGATTCAGCTCATAAGGATATGTAGTATGGAGAGTGCAATCCTCTTTCCACTCATCATCGATATCTTTTCCTCACTTTATTCCAGCACCTCTATACATGATATAACAGAAAGGAGCGGAGATAGGGGCAGTACTGGCTATAGCCAATGATGGTTCTTATTCATAAGAGGTATCGTCAGGGCTATCTTTGCTTTGTCTTGTATAGTCATAAACCAGAGGAAGGTCGGTGAGCGTTTGTTTCTCGTAAAGGTGGGAGAGACAATCAACTAAATAGTTACATCTTCCAGGGGTATAGATGATTTTTGCATCGTATTTGCTGATTTCTCCTATCCATTGTGTTCTTCTCCTTGTAGGGATCTTTTCCGTCTTAAGATTAGTGAGAGGATGGTGGTCTGTGACAATGGTGAAGGTATTGCTTATCAGGATGTGGTTGAAAGTGGTAAGAGCATTGATCACCGCAAGGGGTTCCTTGTCTGTGGTTCCATAGTTCATGTTACATCTTCCAGGGGTATAGATGATTTTTGCATCGTATTTGCTGATTTCTCCTATCTATTGTGTTCTTCTCCTTCGAGGGATCTTTTCCGTCTTAAGATTAGTGAGAGGTTGGTGGTCTGTGACAATGGTGAAGGTATTGCCTATCAGGATGTGGTTGAAAGTGGTAAGAGCATTGATCACTGCAAGGGCTTCCTTGTCTGTGGTTTCATTGTTCATCTGAGAATCAGTGAACTTCCAGCTGTGCAATACTGCCGGTCTTGCCGAATCATGCGATGGTCCTTGTCCAACCGATGCTCCAACTCTAATATCAGATGTGTCAGTAATTAGCCATATTGGGTCTGGTTTACTCTAGTCGATAGGCTGTATAATATTGGTATTCTTAATTAATTCTTTAATGTTGGTAAAAGCTTTGTCATGAGTGTGGGTCCAAATGAATTCCGCATTGCCAGTAGGATCTGTGAGGGGTGGAGTCACAGTGGCATGGTATGGTAGGAACAGAGAGATGTGGTTGACTAGTCCTGGAATTGCATGAGTTCCTTCTGATTCCGGGGTGTAGTCCATTCTGTTAAGTAGGACATTTTTTCAGGGGCAGTATGTATTCCTTCATCATCAATTACATGCCCAGAGTATTGAGCCTGTCAGCAAATAGGGTTGATTTGTTTTGGCTATCGTAGAATTTAGCTTCTCTTAGCTTAGAACATATTAAACCTATATGGTCTGCATATTCCGCTTTAGAGTTTGAGAAGATAAGGATATCATCGATGTATACTCAAATAAAATGATGGAGGTATTTGCTTAGTCGGTTTTCAATGATTCGGATGAAGGTGGCGGGCACATTCATGTTACCTAGTAACATAACTCGGCTAATGAAACTTCCAAATCGTATTTTGAAACTGTTGAATCATTTGCTTTCTTGGTCTAACCTTGTCTGGAAATAGGCATCACTTAGGTCAATCTTGCTTTGGAATCTAGCCTGCCAAACTGCATTCGAGATCTGAGTTTGGTTTGGAATAGCGGAGCCATTCAGAACTGTGTTTTCATTTCATAGTTTGAGGTCAGTCAGGGAGCGGATCCTTTTATTGTTAGCTTTGGGTTGGACAAATATTGGTGTGATACCTGCTACTTCTACTCAGTACATGACTCCTCTTCTTTATTGCTGATTTACAGTCACATAGTTGGTTTTTTTATGCGTCAGGGATGGAGTAGGTTGATTGGTTTTTTAAATTATAGGGGTCTCATAGGCGGATGTGGTGGTTCACCTCCCTCATAGAAGGTAGTTCGTCTGAAATCTGATCAGGGAAGACATCAGACTACTTATCCAAGAGGCGTTGGGCAGTTGTTTCACAGAATGTGGCTCAGTATTCTACGCTTGTTGTTTTGTATGAGACTTTGACCTTCGGGGCTGGGAAATTGATAGTTGATTTCCCACATTGGATTATGGCCTTGTGGCTGTTCAGGAATGGCATCCCAATCAAGGCATTGTATTTGACTAGGTTCTCTATTAGCATCTTATGAGAGAGTAGGGCAGCAGAACCAAGCCTGTAAGTTACACTACAAGTCTTATGGCTTGTGGATTGTCATCCTTTTACTACCATATTAATTGGTATTGGCTGGTTGAGGTCTCGGGTTGGGAGTCCATGGACAGACAAAGGCATTACTGATCATATCTATTCCAATTGCACCAGTATCGAACAAAACTTGAGCCTTTTGTCCATTGATTACGATTGTATCTTCAAGGGCAGAATGAGGTTTGAAAGTAGCCAGTAGTCGGACACTGTGGCATTCCACACTGATATATCCAATCTGGATTTCCTCGAAATCGCTGGAATCGCCTTCATCACTATTGCTTGCGAAGTTATTGGCCGATGCTTCTTGTTTGATAGCCTTTCCTTGCCCTTTTTAGAGAGGCAATTCTTTGCCATGGGTCCGGTCTTTCTACATTCAAAGCATTCACCCTGCTAGCGTCTCGATTCCTTGGGGGACTTTGTTTTCTTCTTGAAAGCTTGCAGTGTTTCTTCTTGGGGGTTAGAGGATGTTACAAACTGTAATGTAACAATGTAGATTGAAGAGGTGGAACAAAGGGTTTCATATGACTTTTTGAGTAATAAGCATTTATTGAATTGTAATGACTCACAGTTGTAAGTCATATGATGTTGTGACTTTCACGCGTGACTCATACTTATGAGTCACAAGTCTCACACAAGTGACGTATTTGGCACACATAACTCGTTATAAGAATTATAATTGGCTTAGGTATGTCACGCAGTTAACTTATATGAGTCAACTAAGGATTTCACATGACTAACAATTGTGAGTCATAGGATCTGGTGATATGGAAGCATGAGTCACAAAGGGTTAGGGTTGAATGAGGTGTCTGTATAAATAGGGAGGTCCAGGAACCTCCAGGACCCAAGCTCCGTCGCTCCTAGTTTTCTCCCACATAGTTTGACAACACCACGTCAACTATCGTGGCCCCCCCCCACTCCCCTCTGCCCCCTCGATGGTTCCTGCCTAGGGGCATGGTTAACTCTTCCATCCTCTCCCGCTTTGGCCTCACTTGTCTCTTATCTGCTTGATGGGGAAGTTACTGGGCTCGCCCAGTAGTCCTGTCCTGCTAATAGGTGCTCGCTTAGCTTTGGCACGGTCGGCTTGCTCTCTTCGCTTCTGGATGGTGCTGGCTGTGGTAGACGTCCTTCTCCCCACTTGCATGATCCCCGCTGGGGAATGCCTTGGCTAGTAACTTCGGGGTCTGTCTCGTGGTGAGATTTGACCATACCCTCCTAGTTGCTCGGTTCAAGTTTGGTTGCCTTCCTCACCTCGCCCTTCCACCTCCCTACTGACGGTGGGATCCCTTCCACTAAGTGACGCTATCTCTCGGAGAACAAGGGACTACATGAGAGACACGGTAATACGTCAGTTCGGTCTACGCTTGGGTTTGCACTGGGGCATTTGGCCCTACCTCCACTTTCCACTTCGGTCGTGTCGGCTCGCACCCTACTGTCTTCCCTCCTTGGCTGGTACCCTACTACTGCCCCCCTCTCCCGCGTGGTGTTCCGGGGTTTCGGCCTGCTGCCTGCCCGTGGTCGATCTTTAGCTGGCATCCTACTACTGGGCGGCATCCCCTCTGCCAAACATCCATTCCTTGGGCCAGGCACCGTGGCCACTCTTCTCAATTGGTGGACCATGGTATTGCACTACTTCTGTGGCTTAGCTTGTTGGGGGTGCTCGGCCTTAGGGCTCGTCACCCGCCACCCACTTTGGGGGCGGTTCTTTAGAAATGGCAAATCTGGTGGTACGGTGGGCAGTTGTTATTTTCCTTTGTGGTCCTGATGGGTCTAGTAGTTTACGGGATAGAGTTTTTCCTTATGCTTTCCTGCTTAGCCTGTTTGGTTTCCTTCCTGTTGGCTACATGTGGTTAGTGGGTGGGGTTTTCTTTCGGGCGAGAAATCTTCTTGGGCATTTGGTTGGCCTCTTGGCGAGACCCTTTCGCGTTCAAGTTGTGAGGCCTGCGGGCTGGGCACCTGAGTTGATTGCTCTTGGAGTGTGTGCGGCTGGGCCCATACCAGAGGGCCTTGGGGGTACAGGCTTTCTCTTGGTCCGGGGTGGAGGGGTTTTCTTAACGCCATAGCTAGTACTGCATGCGATGTTCTTGTACCTTAAACAAGTAACTAAATGATTATAAAAAAAAAAAAGAAAAAAAAAACACCTCCAGGACGACATGCTCCGTCACTCCTATTTTCCTCCCAAATAGTTTAGCAACACCACGTCAACTATTGTGGGCCCCCCCACTCCCCTCTGCCCCCTCGATGGTTCCTGCCTAGGGGCATGGTTAACTCCTCCATCCTCTCCCACTTTGCCCTCGCTTGTCTCTTGTCTGCTTGATAGGGGAGTTATCTGGGCTCGCCCAGTAGTCCTGTCTTACTAATAGGGGCTTGCTTAGCTTTAGCACGGTCGGCCTCCTCTCTTCGCTTCCTGGCAGCTCTTGCAGTGGTGGACATCCTTCTCCCCACTTGCACGATTCCCATTGGGGAAAGCCTTGGCTAGTAACTTCGGGGCCTGTCTCACGGTGAGATCTGACCATACCCTCCTAGACGTACGGTTCAAGTTTCCGTTGTCTTCCTCACCTCGCCCTTCCACCTCCCTTCTGCCGGTGGGATCCCTTCCACTAAGTGATGCTGTCTCTCGGAGAACAAGGGACTACATGTGAGACACGGTAATACGTCAGTTCGGTCTTCGGTCTGGTTTGCACTGGGGCCTCTGGCCCTACCTCCACTTTCCACTTTGGTCATGTTGGCTCGCACCCTACTGCCTTCCCTCCTTGGCTGGTACCCTACTACCTCCTCCCTCTGCTGCATGGTGTTCCGGAGTTTCGGCCTGCTGCCTGCCAGTGGTCGATCTTTGGCCGGCACCCTACTGCTGGGGGGCATCTCCTCTGCCAAACATCCATTCCTTGGGCCTGGTACTGTATCCTCTGTTCTCGATTGGCAGGCCATAGTATTGCACTACTTCTGTGGCTTAGCTGGTTGCGGGCGCTTGGCCTTAGCGCTCGTCGCTGGCAGCCCATTTCGGCGATGGTTCTTTAAATAACGGCAAATCTGGTGGTACGGTGGGCCGTGGTTATTTTCCTTTGTGGGCTCTACGGGTCTAGTAGTTTATGGGATGGAGTTTTTCCTTATGCTTTCCTGCTTAGCCTGTTTGGTTTCCTTCCTGTTGGCTACGTGTAGTCAGTAGGTGGGGTTTTCTTTCAGGTGAGGAATTTTCTTGGGCCTTTGATTGGCTTCTACGCGAGACCCTTTCGCGTTCAAGTTGTGAGGCCTGTGGGCTGGGCACCTCAGTTGATCGCCCTTGGAGTGTGTGCAGTTAGGCCCATACCAGAGGGTCTTGGGGGTACGGGTTTTCTCTTGGTCTGGGGGGGAGGGGCTTTCTTAACGCCATAGCTAGTACTGCATGTGATCTTCTTGTACCTTAAACAAGTAACTAAATAATTATAAAAAAAAATAAAAAATAAAAAAAATAACCTCCAGGACCTCATGCTCTGTGCCCTCTTCTTTCTCCCCCCTACATTTTACTTCTCCTCTCAACACCATCTGCATCTGATGAACAAACCCTTATTACTTCACGATCCTCCTAGCCTACCCCCTGGGACTGTCTCTCCTTGCTAGGCCATGGATACCTCTGCAAACTCATGTTCAGGCACACCTGTGTCCAATCAGGGTGCTGTCTCCCACCCTCCTATGCGACCGTCGCCGGTTACCCCGATCCTCACTATTCACGAAAGCCTAGGCAGGCTGATCCCCTCTGTGAGAGCCCTGCTACATTGGCCCCCCGAAAGCTTACCCCCCATCTCCCGGCAGGAGGTATTGGAACTCTCTACCGGGGCGTGCTACTTGCTCCACCTCGTATCCTCCCTCATGCATGGAATGTATACCCTCCCCAGTACCGTTGACGAGCTCAATGCTAGAGTTCATGACCTATAATCTCCGACTGCAAATACGCTTCCTTCCCAGGACTCCCCAGTAAATGCTACCAATATTTCAGCAAACTCCGTCGCCTCCCTCCCAGCATCAATCAGGGATCTGTCCACTAGGTTGGTGGCAAACCCTGCTCCACTACCCCAAGCACCTGTGTTGGCCCCCACGGCTCCACTTCCGAGGCCTTCCCGAAAGGGTAAAGAGCCCGCCAGCAACACTCCTGCCCCCACCCTCCCTGAGGTATTGCCCTCAGGATACCCGGCTTTCTACGATCCAGACCTCCCCAACTACAACACAGGTATAGGCAAGTACTGGGGCAACCCTGCTGCCTACCCGGCCAAATATCCCAGGACATGGGATGCACAGCAATAGAGGGATGGCAAATACCCGGACCCAGCTAGTCCCTCCCAGGCATTCCCTACCCAGACGACCCCCCCTCTGGTAAAACCAGAATATCCTATTCTGAGGCCGCGTCCTCAGGGCGCTCAAGGTCTAAAAAGAAACAAGGTGGCTCCACCACCTCGGCAGCACAAGTCACGAAAACAGTTCCCAGGTCGGCTAGTCCACATGCACCTCGGCCACTGCCCGCTGCTGAGAGAAGATTCTTTACTCCTCATTCTCTCGCAGCTCCCCACACCCTGAGCAGAGGAATTGCGGCTCCTTTTCCTGACACAGCTGCAATGCTCCTTAAAGAGGCTGACTGCCCCCTCCCAAAAGCTTTTACAGCCAAAGTCAACGACTGAGGCATAGTGACCCTGTTCGCCCTTGATGCTCACACACCGGCAACTGCATACGCTCCCTACAACGCAGCCCTCTCCTCCTGTCTCAATAAAGCCTACCCTGTAGGCAAAAACCCCTACCTCTACTTCCACCCTGCACCCAACGAGGTGCAACTGGCAGTCCACTCCCTCCCTGTCTCCTTCCTTCTTGACGATCAAGAGGCCCTGCTGGGCACCCTAAGGGAAAATATCCTAAATGTCAAGGAAGTACGGATCCTCTCAGCATGGTTCCTCGTTCAGGATGAGGAGATTAGACTCTCCAAAGCAAACACCTCATGCATCGTCACGGTTGTGCCAACGGATGTGGACATGATGGTGGGCAGGACCGTCTTATATGCCTGCCGTTGCCGGATTGAATGAGCCTTCTTCGCGAACAAATTCACTCAATGCAAGAACTGCTGTGGCTACGGCCACCAGGCACCCAGGTGCAAAACCGACCACCCGGTCTGCTCGATATGCGCCCTCAGCCACACCAAGGCATCCCACCGCTGTCAGAACCCGACATGCCCCAAAGGTGGCAACCTTAAACCAGTGGCATACTGCTGCCCCACTTCCGTCCCCTTCTGTACCAACTGCTCCTTAGCCCACCCTGCCTTTGATCAGTCATGCGCCAAGCGCCTGAAGCCCCCTCCCACGCCTCCCGCCGAGTCCCCTCCCCCCGGGGAGGAAGAAATGGATACGCAGGACGATGGAGGAGAGGGTCCTTCCTCCAGACATCTTCGGCCCCAAAGCCTTGCTCCTTCCGTGGACTTGAGACATGGTCTCGCTACCAAAGCCCCCCCCTGCCTACCTTTCTCAACCCCCTTCAGAAGACCTGGAAGTGTCTTCCCCGTCTCCAGTACACCATCCCGCCCCCAAGGAACTGACCCCTCCCGTACCCAGGAGGATGTCACTCCCACCCCAGTCTCCAAACCACTAGCGGGTTTGTCCAGTTAAAGTGCAACGCCCACTCTACTCCCCCTCCTTCCCCGGTTTCTACTACTCCTCCGCGGAGTACTGGCTCCTTTTCTCTCATTCAACACAACTGCATGGGTAGCTGAAATCTGTTTCCCTCACTCTTTAATGCTTTGGTTGCTTTACCCTCTCCTCTAGTGCTTGTTGCCCTTCAAGACCCTCCTTGTTTTCGTGGGAAACTCCCACAATTTGCTGGCTTTAAGTCATTTTCCCACCCGATAGCACTCTGGGTGAAGCCACGGGTGGAAGCATTTGCACTGCACTTCTTTTTTGATGTTGTTTCTCTAGTTCCTGTGTTTTTCGACAACCCTGCCTTGATGGCAGTGGATGTCTATACCCTGTCTGGGTTGTTTGACTCCACCCACGAGAAGTTTCGTCTGGTCAACCTTTATTCCCTTTGGACGAGATCATCGCTCTACCGCTCTCTTTTCCCAGCAGAGGCTTTCCCTGCTCTTGACTTCTCAACCCTTGTGGTGGGAGATTTCAATATTCACCACCCCCAGAGGGATCCCGACCGTCACCTACGGAAAAAGGAAATCCGTACCTCCACTCCTTACGCAGAACTGTCCCAGGAGCGCTGTTTCTTCCTCCTGAATACTCCCAGAGTGTTTACTCAATTTTCGCTAGGCCAAAATCATGCGCCCTCTGTGCTTGACCTGGCCTTCGCCAACCAACACCTCGCGCCCTTCGTGGAAACACGGGATTCTTCTCTGCAGTCCACTGGGTCAGATCATGTCCCAATAGCAATAATGTTGACGTTTCCACTTCTCTCCCCCCCCCAGCTTATACCGCACTGGAAAGCCACTGACTGGACCAAGGTCTTGGAAGATCTCGGCTCCCTCATGATTCCACCGCCTCTGCCCCTCCCAACACAGCAAGCGCTCAACACATGGCTCGACATAAACCTTAGCAGGATACGTTTAGTCCTCGCCAGACACACACTGATGAAAAAGCCCTCTACAAGATCAAAACCTTGGTGTCCTGACACTTTGTCTGACTTGAGGAAGGTCCACCACTCACGGGCCCGAGAGGCCAGTACATCCCCTTCAGATAACACTTGGGCGTCAGTGTGCTTGGCCAAGAATGCCTACTTCAAGGCTATCAAGAACGCTAAGAAGGAGCACTGGTCTTGGTTCCTTGAGAGTGCTACCCCTCAAAATGTTTGGACAGCCAAGAGGTTTGCCTTTGGCAAAACCCCAGAGAGATTCCTGTCCCTCCCACAAGCAACCTCCCCCATGGAGCTGAACGATGCTCTGCTTTCCCACTTCTTTCCCCCTAAACCTCCCACCTTCTGCCCACCCATTCATAGGGCCTTCAAGGACGCGCCCCCCCTACTGGCGGAAGAAATAGCCGCAGCACTCGGAAAGTCCTCATCCTCCTCGGCTCCTGGCCCCAACCTTTTTCCATACTCTGTTTGGAAGAGGATCAACAAATCCTGCCCCTCTCTGTTGGTTGAACTCCTATCCCCACTTGTTGCATTTGGCCTCCACCCGGTATCGCTCAAGATTGCAAATAGTGTAGTCCTGGACAAACCAAGCAAACCCTCCTGTGACACTCCTGCCTTCTTCTGAATAATCGTCCTCCAGGAGACAGTTTCCAAGATCCTGGAAAGGATAATAGCGAATTGCCTCTTACCACTGGCTAGATCTCTGGGCCTGCTCCACCCACATCAATGTGGCTCCCTTCTGGGGCTCAGCATCTTTGACGCCTGTGCAACTTTGGCCCATGAAGTCCAGACACTACAACGCACCCAGTTGGTGGCGTCCACCTTGTTCCTTGATATCAGGGGAGGCTTTAACAATGTCTCCCCAAATGACCTCTTCCATATGCTAGCCTCAAAAGGCATACCACCATATATCTGCTCCTGGGTCAGGTCCTTCTTGACAGACAGACAATGCCGCCTTGTCTTCCAGGGCTCGCCCAGGGCTTTCAAACCAGTTCAGGTTGGTACCCCACAAGGATCACCAATCTCGCCTCTTCTATTTGTCATCTACGTCTCGTCCCTCCACTTTCCAGTACCGCGCGGTCTGATCTTGTCCTATGTGGACGATTCCACGGTTACTGTTGCCTCCAGCTCCTACAGAGGGAATGTCCAATGCCTCCAACACCTGGTCACGATGTTGACTCAAAGGGGCAGGCGGCTTGGTGTTTCCTTCTCTGTACCCAAG
Source organism: Tuber melanosporum (assembly GCF_000151645.1). Taxonomy (NCBI): domain Eukaryota; kingdom Fungi; phylum Ascomycota; class Pezizomycetes; order Pezizales; family Tuberaceae; genus Tuber; species Tuber melanosporum. The sequence goes on along the minus strand of NW_003299087.1, from coordinate 263,743 downwards.
ACTGAACTTATGTATTGGAGGACGCCCAGACAGAGGGACCTCACATCCATTCTCCCCATCGTCATTGATGGTCTCCTTTTCTGCCCCTCCGGGGTGGTCCGATGGCTCGGACACTGGTTTGAGTCAGCCTCCTGCTCCCTCCATTGGGCTACCAATACCAACTTCTCGAAGTGTCTTGCACTAGCTCAGGGGGTTTTCACAATGATTAGAAGTCTCTCCGGTCCCGGCAAAGGACTCGCTCCCTTCCTCTGCCACAGGCTAGCATCCTCCCTCCTTGCACCAATACTCCTCTTCGGTACGGATTTGTTCATGCCCTCAGCCACTATGACCGACCAGCTTTCAGTCTTTTGGAGAAAGGTCCAGCGGTGGGTTACCAACTGTTTCTCCGAAACCCCTACCGGTATTCTCCCCTGCGAGTCGGCCTTTCCACCAGTCCAATGCCTTGTTGAACACCATCATAGCCTGGCAGCATTTAGGATAGTATGCCTCCCCCCAGAAAGGAATCCAGCCACTGCACGACTGCACTCCTCCTTCCCCACCGCTTCTTGCTACCGCTCCCTGGAGGACTACAGTGGCTTGACGGTGGGTCTTACCCTGGGCTACAGACCCCTAAATTGGAAAACTCCCGAGCCATCCCCTGCAGTAAGGAGGCATCTCCCGCTTGATGCTATAGCCCACAGAATGGTCAGGCTAGTCGGCAATCTCTCTCATGTCCCACCAGCATCGCCCGCCCTCCTCCCTGTGCCCCTGCCCTCCGCAGTTCCTCGAGACTCCACCTTCCCAGCCCTCAAAAGAGGCTGCCAAGAGTTCCTACTAAACGTCTGGAGAAAGCAGTACCCACCACCACCACGATACGCATACTCACCCACACTGTCACCCCACCCCTTCACGGGGCTGGGGAAATTCGTTGCGAGCCGCATCCACCAAATGAGGTCAGTGAAGAGTTACCTGGCCGCCTACCGCTCTTGGAGAGACCCAAACACCGCGGACACCTGCTCCTACTGCGAGGAAGGACCTGAATCTTTCCACTACGCCATTCTCAACTGCACCTCACGCACCAGAGCTAGAGACGCCCACCTCCCCGGGGTCGAGTGCCTGGATGAAGTAGAGTCCATCTGGATGTCACTGGTTCTGCTTCATGGCCTGGCCGCATACATCTCCTCTACTTCAACCGGCTTCCCTCCGGACATGCTTACATACAGAGATCCTCCATCTGGGACCCGCACCATCGGGTGGCCCCTTTCCTCACTCGGCTCGTCCTCCTCAGCCTAAGCCAAGGGTGTTGGCACACTGGTTTGGTTTCCTTATTTGTAGGATGTCGCTTTAAAGTTTAGCTTGAATGTTTCCCTTTATAGTAAGCTATTATGCGTTTTGTGATATGGGTTGTTCGCGCTTTTTGGAGGCACTGGTTTGGTTTCTTTTGTTTTGTTTGTTTGGGATTAAGGTTTTGTTTACGCCATAGCTAACGCTGCATGCAAGTTCTTGTACATGAACAATGAATACATGATTATAAAAAAAAAAAAGAAAAAAAAAAACCTCCAGGACCTATGGAGGAGAGGGTCCTTCCACAAGACCGCCTCCGCCACAGAACCTTGCTCCTTCCGTGGACTTGGGAGATGGCCTCTCCACCAGAGCCCCCCCCAACCTCCCTTTCTCGACCCCGTTCCGAAGACCTGGAAGTGTCTTCCCAGTCCCCAGTAGTCCATCACGCACTCAAGGAACTGACCCCTCTCGTACCCAGGAGGATGTCACTCCCACTCCAGTACCCAAACCACCAGCAGGTTCGTCCAGTTAATGCGTGACAACTGCTCTACTCCCACTCCTTTCCCGGTTTCTACTACTCCTTAACAGAGCACTAGCTCTTTCTCCCTCATTCAACACAACTGCCTGGGTAGTTGGAATGTGTTTCTTTCACTCTTTAATGCTTTGGTCACTTTGCCCTCACCTCCTGTACTTGTTGCCCTTGAAGACCCTCCTTTTTTCTTGGAAAGCTTCCACGGTTCGCTGGCTTCAATTCCTTTTCTCCCCCAATTGCTCTAGGGGAGAAGCCACGGGTGGCGGCTTTTGCACTACATTCCTTTTTTGATGTTGTTTCATTGGTTCCTGTATTTTTCGACAACCCTGCCCTGATGGCAGTGGATGTCTACACACCGTCTGGCTTTTTTGACTCCTCCCATGAGAGGTTTCATCTGGTTAATCTTTATTCTCTTCGGATGTTATCATCTCTCTACGTTCCATTTCCCCAGAGGAAGCTTACCCTGTTCTCGACTTCCCCACTCTAGTGGTGGGTGACTTCAATATCCACCACCCTCAATGGGATCCCGACCGGCCGCTACAGAAAAGGGAAATCTGAACCTCCACCCCATACGCAGATCTATCACAAGAATGGTGTTTCGGCCTCCTAAATATTTCAGGAGTTTTTACTCGATTCTCTCTATGCCAAGACCATGCGCCATCTGTGCTTAATTGGGCATTCGCCAATCAGCACCTCGCCCCTTTCATAGAAACATGTGATGCATCTCTCCAGTCTACCGGGTCGGACCATGTCCTGATATCTATAACGTTGACGTCTTCACTTCTCTCCCCCCCTCAGCTTACACCTTATTGGAAAGCTACCGCTTGGATCAAGGTCCTGGAAGACCTCTGCTCCCTCACGATTCCTCCGCCCCCGCCCCTCCCGACTCGGCAAGCACTTAGTATGTGGCTCGACATAAACATTGGCAGGATTCGCTTAGTCCTGGCTAGGTATACACCGATGACAAAGCCCTCCACAAGATCAAAGCCTTTGTGGTCTGACACCCTGTCTGACTTGAGGAAAGTCCATCATTCTCATGCCCGAGAGGCCAGTACATCCCCTTTAAATGACACTTGGGCCTCTGCTCGCTTGGCCAAGAACGCCTATTTTAAGGCTATAAAGAGGGCTAAGAAGGAGCACTGGTCATGTTTTCATGAGAGTGCTACCCCCCAAAATGTGTGGATGGCGAAGAGGTTTGCATTTGGAAAACCCCCAGAACACTTCCTATCCCTTCTACAGACAACCTCACCAATGGAGCTAAATGACGCCCTTCTTTCTCACTTCTTCCCTCCTAGGCCCCCTGCTTTTTGCCTACTTATTCTCAAGGCCTTCATGGATGCACCACCCCTTTTGGAGGCAGAGATAGCAACGGCTCTCAGCAAGTCCTCTTCCTCCTCAGCCCCTGGTCCCGACCTTTCACCACACTCGATTTGGAAGAAGATTAATATATCCCGTCCCTCTCTACTCATTGAGCTTCTCTCTATGCTAGTCTCGTTCAGCTTCTACCCGGGATCGCTCAAGATAGCGAATGGTGTGGTGCTAGACAAACCAGGCAAACCCTCTTATGACACCCCTGCTTCCTTCCAGATAATTGTCCTGCTTGAAACAGTCTCCAAGATACTTGAGTGGATAATAGCAAACCGCCTCGCACCCCTGGCTAGATCGCTTGGCCTGCTCCACCCCCAACAATGCGGCTCCCTTCCAGGGCTTAGCACCTTTAATGCCTGCACAACTCTGGCTCATGAAGTCTAAATGCTGCAACGTCTCCAATTGGTTGCGTCAAGCTTGTTCTTTAATATCAAGGAAGGTTTTGACAATGTCTCCCCGAATGACCTCTTCTATATGCTGCGCTCGAAGGGCATACCTCCATACCTCTGCTCCTCGGTTAGGTCCTTCCTGACAGGAAGGCAATGCCGCCTTATCTTCCAGGGATCGCCCAGGATTTTCAAACCAGTTCAGGTTGGCACCCCACAAGGCTCACCAACATCACCTCTTCTGTTTGTCATCTATGTCTCATCCCTCCACTTTCCAGTACCACGTGGGTTGATCCTGTGCTACGTGGACCACTGCACAGTGACTGCTGCCTCCAGCTCCTACAAGAGGAATGTCCAACGCCTCTAGCATCTAGTTAAAATGCTGACTCAAAGGGGCAGACGTCTTGGGGTCTGCTTCTCAGTACCCAAAACTGAACTCATGGACTGGAGGACGCCCAGACAAAGGGACCTCACATCAAATCTTCCCATCGTTATTGACAGATTCCTTTTCCACCCCTCCGGGGTGGTCCGTTGGCTCGGCCATTGGTTTGAGCCTGCCTCTTGCTCCCTCCGATGGGCTACCAACACCCACTTCTCGAAACCTCTTGCACTTGCCCAAGGTCCCTTCTCAATGCTCAAGTGGCTATTGGGTCCCGGCAAGGGGCTCGCCCCCTTCCTCTACCACAGGCTAGCGTCCTCCCTCCTTGCACCCAGACTTCACTTTGTTACAGACATGTTCTCACCCTTATCTACTATGACCGACCGTCTTGCTCTATTTTGGAGACAGGTTCAGCAATGGGTCACCAACTGTTTCTCAGAGACACCTACCGGCATCCTCCCATGCAAGTCAGCCCTTCCACCAATACAATTCCTTATTGAACACCGTCAGCTCTTGGCAGCAATGAGGATGGTTTGCCTCCCCCCTGGAAGCAATCCGGCCACAGCCCGACTGCACTGCTGATTTCCTGCAACCTCTAGTTACCGCTCACCAGAGGATCACTGTACCCTGACAGTGTGGCGTACGCTGGGCTACAGGCCACTAAATTGGAAAACACCCAAGCCGTCACCTCCAGTATGGAGGCATCTCCCACTTGATACAATAGCCTACCCTGTGAGCAAGCTTTTGGCCATCTCTCTCGTGTACCTCCAGCATCTCCGGACCTCCTGCCTGAGCCCCTGCCCCTCGTGGACCCTGGCGTCCCCGCGTTCCCAGTGCTGAAAAGAGGTTGCCCTTAGTTTCTCCGGAATGTGTGGATCAAACAATACCCACTACCACCATGATACGTTTACATGCCCTCGCTGTTGCCCCCCCGCTTCATGGGATTGGGTAAATTCATAGCAGGCAGAATCCACCAGATGAGGTCAGGAAAAAGCTATCTGGCCACCCACCACTCCAGGAGAGACCCGGATGCGCCGGACATGTACCCGTATTGCGCGGAGGAGCATGAGTCTTTCCATCACGCCATTCTAAACTGCCCCTCCCATAGCAGAGCCAGAGATGCCCACCTCCCAGGGGTCGAGTGCCTCGACGAATGGGAATCCATTTGGACATCACCGGAACTACTTCACAGCCTATGCGCCTGCATAGCCGCAACCTCGGTTCGCTTCCCCCCGGACATGCCCGAACTTTGATACCCCCCCTCTGGGGCCCGACCACTCGTGAGCCTCACTTCCTCACTTGGTTCCTTGCCCTCGGCCTAAGCCATTGGTGAGCGCACGCTCCTTTGGTTTCCTTACTTGTAGGATTTCTTTACATCTAGTTTGAATGTTTTCCTTTATAGTTAGCTGTTTATGCGCTTTACGATATGAGTTGTTGGCGCTTGTTGGAGGCACCGGTTTGGTATCTTTTGTTTTGGTTTGATTTGGGATTAAGGTTTTGTTTACACCATAGCTACAGCTGCATGCGAGTCCTTGTACCTAAACAATAAATAGACGATGATAAAAAAAAAAAAGAGAAAAAAAAAAAAAAAGAAGAACCTCCAGGACCTTTCGCTTGCTTCAAGTCCTTTTCTCTCCTAATGGCTCTAGGGGAGAAGCCACGGGTGGCAGTTTTTACACCACATTCCTTTTTTGATGTTGTTTCATTGGTTCCTGTGTTTTTCGACAACTCGGCCCTGATGGCAGTGGATGTCTACACCCTGTCAGGCTTGTTTGACTCCTCCAATGAGAGGTTTCGTCTGGTTAATCATTATTCTCTTTGGACGTCATCGTCACTCTACTGCTCGGTTTCCCCAGAGGAAGCTTTCCCTATTCTCGACTTCCCCACTCCAGTGGTTGGCGATTTCAATATCCACTACCCTCAATGGGATCCCGACCGGCCACTATGGAAAGGGGAAATCTGAACCTCCACCCGATACGCAGATCTATCACAAGAACGGTGCTTCTCCCTCCTAAATATTCTGGGAGTTTTTACTCGATTCTCACTAGGCCAACACCATGTGCCATCTGTGCTTGATTTGGCGTACGCTAATCAGCACCTCGTGCCTTTCGTGGAAACATGGGATGTGTCTCTCCAGTCTACCGGGTCGGACCATGTCCCGATATCCATAACGTTAACATCTCCACTTCTCTCCCCCCCTCAGCTTATACCTCATTGGAAAGCTACAGACTGGACCAAGATCCTGGAAGACCTTGACTCCCTCACGATTCCTGCCGCCCCCTCCCCTCCTGACTCAGCAAGCACTTAGTACATGGCTCAACATCAACCTTGGCAGGATTTGGTTAGTCCTGTCCAGGAATAGACCAATGAAAAAGCCCTCCCCAAGATCAAAGCCCTGGTGGTCTGACACCCAATCTGACTTGAGGAAAGTCCATCATTCTCCTGCCTGAGAGGCATGCACATCCTCTTCAAATGATACTCGGGCCTCTGCTCGCTTGGCCAATAATGCCTATTTCGAGGCTATCAAGATCGCTAAGAAGGAGCACTGGTCATGTTTCCTTAAGAGTGCTATCCTCCAAAATGTGTGGACGGCCAAGAGGTTTGCATTTGGAAAATCCCCAAAGAGCATCCTGTCCCTTCCACAGGCAACCTCACCAATGGAACTGAACGACGAACTTCTTTCTCACTTCTTCCCTCCGAGGCCCCCTGCTTTTTGCCTACCTATTCTAAGGGCCTTCAAGGATGTACCACCCCTTTTGGAGGCAGAGATAGTAGCAGCTCTCAGCAAGTCATCTTTCTGCTCGGCCCCTGGTCCTGACCTTTTTCCATACTCCGTTTGGAAGAAGATTAATATATCACGTCCCTCTCGACTGGTTGAACTTCTCTCTCCGCTGGTCTCATTCGGTTTCCACCCGGCATCACTCAAGATGGGAAATGGTGTGGTACTAGACAAACCAGGCAAGCCCTCTTACGATACTCCTACTTCCTTCCAGATAATTGTCCTCCTTGAAACGGTCTCCAAGATACCTGAGAGGATAATAGCAAACCGCCTGCCACCCCTGGCTAGATCGCTTGGCCTGCTCTACTTCCATCAATGCGGCTACCTTCCAGGGCTTAGCACCTTCGATGCCTGCACAACTCTGGCTCGCGAAGTCTAAACGCTGCAACGTCTCCAATTGGTTGCATCCACCTTGTTCCTTGATATCAAGGGAGGTTTTGACAATGTCTTCCCAAACGACCTCTTCCATATGCTGCGCTCGAAAGGCATACCTCCATACCTCCGCTCCTGGGTTAGGTACTTCCTGACGGGAAGGCAGTGCCACCTTATCCTCCAGGGATCGCCCAGGGCTTTCAAACCAGTTCAGGTTGGCACCCCACAAGGCTCACCAATATCACCTCTTCTGTTTGTGATCTATGTCTCGTCCCTCCACTTTCCTGTACCGCGTGGGTTAATCCTGTCTTATGTGGACGACTTCACAGTGACTGTTGCATCCAGCTCCTACAGGATGAATGTCCAATGCCTCTAGCATCCAGTTAAGATGTTGACTCAAAGGGGCAAGCGTCGTGGGGTCTCCTTCTCTGTACCCAAAACTGAACTCATGGACTGGAGGACCCCTAGACAAAGGGACCTCGCATCCAATCTTCCCATCGTTATTGATGGACTGCTTTTCCACTCCTCAGTGGTGGTCCGTTGGCTCGGCCATTGGTTTGAGCCTACCTCTTGCTCCCTCCGGTAGGCTACCAATACCTACTTCTCGCAACGTCTTGCACTTGCCCAAGGTGCCTTCTCCATGCCCAAGAGACTATCGGGTCCCAGTAAGGGGCTTGCCCCCTTCCTCTGCCACAGCTAGCGTCCTCCCTCCTCGCACCCATACTCCTCTTTGGTGCCGACTTGTTCTCACCCACATCTACTATGACAGATCGTCTTGCTGTCTTTTAGAGACAGGTCCAGCGATGAGTCACCAACTGTTTCTCAGGGACACCTACTGGCATCCTCCCCTGCGAGTCAGCCCTTCCACCGATACCATACCTTATTGAACACCGTCAGCGCCTTGCAGTACTGACGATGGTTTGCCTCACCATGGAAAGATATCCGGCCAAAGCATGACTGCACTGCTCGTTGCCTGCAACCTCTACTTACCGCTCACCGGAAGACTACCATGCCCTGACGGTGGGGCTTATGCCGCGCTACAGGCTCCTAAATTGGAAAACACACGAGCCATCGCCTCCTGTACGGAGGCATCTCCCACTTGATGCAATAGCCTACCGTGTGAGCAAGCTTGTTGGTCATCTCTCTCATGTACCTCCAGCATCACCTGGCCTCCTCCTGAGCCCCTGCCCCTAGTGGACCCTGGCGTTCCCCCGTTCCTGGCCCTTAAGAGACGTTGCCGTCAGTTCCTCATGAATGTGTGGACCAAACAATACTCACCACCACCCTGATATGCTTACACGCCCTCGCTGTCGTCCCCCCCCTTCATGGGATTGGGTAAATTCATAGCAGGCAGAATCTATCAGATGAGGTCAGGAAAAGGCTATCTGGCTGCCTACCGCTCCTGGAGAGACCCAGATGCACTGGACACGTGCCCCAACTGTGAGGAGGAGCCTGAGTCATTCCATCACGCCATTCGTGACTGCCCCTCCCACAGCAGAGCCCAAGACACCCACCTCCTAGGGGTCGAGTGCCTGGACGCAGGGGACCCCATTTGGTCATCACTGGAACTGCTGCGCGGCCTATCCACTTACATAGTCGCAACCTCGATTGGCTTCTCTCCGGACATGCCTGCACTTAGATACCCCCCCCGGGGCCCAACCAGTCGAGAGCCCCACTTCCTTAATTAGTTCCTCACACTTAGCCTAGGCCGTTGGTGATAGCATCCTCCTTTGGTTTCCTTACTTGTTGGATTTCTTTATATTTAGTTTGAATATTTCCCTTTATAGTTAGCGGTTTATGCGCTTTGCGATATGGGTTGTTCGCGCTTGTGGGGGGCACTGGTTTGCTTTTCTTTTGGCTTTGTTTGATTTGGGACTAAGGTTTTGTTTACGCCATAGCTACCACTGCATGTGAGCTCTTGTACCTAAACAATGAATATATGAGGATAAAAATAAAAAAAATAAAAATAAAAATAAAAAAAAAGAAGAAGAAAAAAGAACCTCCAGGACCTTATGCTCCGTGCCCTCTTCTTCCCCCCCCCTATGTTTTACTTCTGCTCTCAACGCCATCTGCATTTGGTGATTAAACCCCTTACACTTTCACGATCCTCCTAGCCTATACCCAGGGATTATCTCTCCTTGCTGGGCTATAGACCCCTCCGCTCACTCTCGTTCCGGCACACCTGTCTCCAACCAGGGCCCTGCCTCTCACCCTCCTTCGAGGCTGTCTTCGACTGCACCAATCCTCCCTATCCACGAGAACCTAGCTAGGCTTATCTCTTCTGCGAGAGCCCTGCTAGACTGGCCCACGAAAGATTTACCCCCAATATCCCGTCAGGAGGTGCTAGAACTCTTTACCAGAGAGTGCAACCTGCTTCCCCTAGTCTCCTCACTAGTGCACGGCATGTCCACCGTCTCCCGAACTGTTGAGGAGCTGAATACGTGAGTTCACGACCTATCTTCACAGATTGCCAACATGCTGCCTTCTAACGACACCCCGGTTAACGCCACCAACATTTTGGCTAACTCCGTGGCCTCCCTCCAAGCATCCATCAGGGATCTGTGTACTAGGTTGGTAGCAAACTCCACTCATCCACCCCAACTGCCTGTGTTGGCCCCTAATGCCCCGCTCCATTGGCCCTCCCGAAAGGGTAAAGAGTCAGCTACCAATACCTCTACCCTCACTCTCCCTGAGGTTCTACCCTCGGGATACCAAGCGTTTTACGACCCAGACCTCCCAAACTATGACATGGTTATAGTCAAGTACTGGGGAAACCCTGCTGCCATCGTCGCTAAATACCCCAGGATATGGGAGGCATAGCAATGGAGGGACGGCAAATACCCTGACCCGGCTGAATTCCTACCAGGCATCCCCGACCAAGATGACCCCCCACCTAGCAAGACCAGACCATCCTACTCTGAGGCCGCATCCTCAGGGCCTATGAGGGCCAAGAAAAAACAAGCTGGTTCCAACCCCTCAGCAGCACAAGTCGTGAAGACAGTCCCAAGGCTGGCACGTCCTCCCGCCCCTCGGCCACTGCCCACTGCTGAGAGAAGGTTCCTTGCACCTCAATCTCCGCCACTCACTACCCCCTGAGTAGAGAAATAGTGGCTTCCTTCCCGGACACAGTAGCAACAGTCCTTAAAGAGGCCAATTGTCCCCTCCCAAAAGCCTTTACAGCAAAAGTGAATGATCGCGGTACAGTGACCCTCTTTGTACTTGATCCCCACACTCCAGCAACCGTATACGTACCATACTACAAAGCCCTCTCCTCTAATCTCAACCTGGCCTACCTGGTGGGCAACAACCCTTACCTCTGCTTCTGCCCTGCGCCCAACGAGGTGCAGCTAGCGGTTCACTCCCTCCCCGTCTGCTTCCTTCCTGATGATCAAGAGGTCCTGTTGGGAACCCTGAGAGAAACTATTCTGAATGTCAAGGAAATACAAATCCTCTCAGTGCGGTTCCTCGTCCAAGACAATGAGATTCGCCTCTCCAAGGCAAACCCCTCATGCATTGTTATAGTCGCACGCACGGATGTGGACATGATAGTGGGCAGGACCGTTCTCTACACCTCACGCTGCCGGATCGAAAGAGCCTTCTCCGCGAACAAATTCACTCAATGCAAGAAATGCTGAGGTTGTAGCCACCAAGCACCCAGATGCAAAGCCGACCACCTGGTCTGCCCAATATGCGCTCTCAGCCACACAAAGGCGACTCACCACTGCCAGAATCCGACATGCCCCAAAGGTGGCAACCTCAAACCTGTAGCGTACGGCTGCCCCACCTCCGTCTCCTTTTGCACCAACTGTTCCTCCGCCCACCTAGCCTTCAATCAATCATGTACCAAACGACCAACGTCCCCTCCCCTGCCCTCCTCTGAGTTCCATCCACCTGGGGAAGAAGAGATAGATACGCAGGACAATGGAGGAGAGGGTCCTTCCACCAGACAGCCTCTGCCACAGAGCCTTGCTTCTTCCGTGGACCTGGGAGACGGTCTCGCAACCAGCGCCCCCCGCAGCCTCCCTTTCTCGACCCCCTTCGGAAGACCTGGAAGTGTCTTCCCAGCCCCCAGCACCCTATCGTGCTCCCAAGGAACTGACCCCTCCTGTACCCAGGAGGACATCACTCCCACCCCGGTCCCCAAACTACCAGCTGGTTCATCCTGTTCATGCAAGACAACCGCTCTACCCCCCCTCCTTCCCTTGTTTCTACTACTCCTCAGCAGAGCATTAGCTCTTCTTTCCTCATTCAACACAACTGCATGGATAGCTGGAATGTGTTCCTCTCACTCCTTAATTCTTTAGTTGCCTTACCCTGCCCTCCTGTGCTTGTTGCCCTTTAAGACCGTCCTTTCTTTTGTGGAAAACTGCCACAATTCGCAGGCTTCAAGTCCTTTTACCCCCCGACGGAGCTCCGGGTGACGCCACGGGTGACGGTGTTTGCAATTTGTGCCTTTTTTGATATTGTTTCTTTAGTTCCTGTATTTTTTGACAACCCTGCCCTAATGGCAGTGAATGTCTATATGCCGTCAGGCTTGCTTGACTCCTCCTACAACAAATTTCGTTTGGTCAACCTTTACTCCCTTTGGACGACCTTATTGCTCTACCGCTCTGTTTCCCCAGAGGAAGCTTACCCCAATCTCGATTTCCCCACCCTCGTAGTACGCGATTTCAATATACACCACCCACCATGCAATCCCGACTGGCCTCTTAGGAAAAGGGAGATCCCAACCTCCACTCTATATGCAGAAATGTCGCAAGAAAGATGTTTCTCCCTCTTGAATACTCCAGGAGTATTTACTCGATTCTCACTAGGCAAGACCATGTACCATCTGTGCTTGTCCTGGCCTTCGCCAACCAGCATCTCACACCCTTTGTGGAAACATGGGATGCATCTCTCCTGTCTACTGGGTCGGATCACGTCACGATATATATAATCCTGACCTCTCCACTTGTCTCCCCCCCCAGCTCACATAGCACTGGAAGGCTACCGACTGGACCAAGGTCATGGAGGACCTCAGCTCCCTCACAATTCCGCCACCTCCACCCCTTCCAACTTAGCAGGCACTTAGCATGTGGCTTGACATCAACCTTGAAAGGATACGCTTAGTCCTCGCCAGAAATACGTCAATGAAAAAACCCTCAATAATGTCAAAACCTTGGTACTCTGACACATTGTCTGACCTGAGGAAAGTCCACCATTCCCGTGCTTGAGAAGCCCGCACATCCCCTTCCGATCACACTCGAGCCTCTACTCCCTTGGCCAAAAATGCCTATTTTAAGGCTAGCAAGAAGGCTAAGAAAGAGCACTGGTCACGTTTCCTTGAGAGTGCTCCACCCTAAAACATATGGACGGCCAAAATATTCGCCTTCGAAAAACCCCCAGAGTGGTTCCCATCCCTCCTACAAGTAACATCACACATGGAGCTCAATGACGCCCTGCTTTCCCACTTCTTCCCTCCTACGCCCGCGCATTCTGCCTGCCTATTCTCTGGGGCTTCAAAGATCCAACCCCCCTACTGGCACAAGAGAGAGCGGCGGCACTCAAAAAGTCCTCATCCTCCTCGGCTACTGGTCCCGACCTTTTTCCATACTCAGTCTGAAAGAAGGTTAATATAGCCCGTCCCTCTCTGCTAGTTGAGCTACTCGCTCGGCTAGTCTGTTTCAGATTCCACCCAGCATCGCTCAAGATGGCGAACGGAGTGGTCCTTGACAAAATAGGCAAACCCTCCTACGACACACCTTCTTCCTTCAGAATAATTCTCCTTATTGAAACAGTCTCCAAGATCCTGGAGAGGATAATCGCAAATCACCTCTCACCGTTGGCTAGGTCGTTGGGACTGCTACACCCACATCCAGGCGGCTCCCTTCTGGGGCTCAGCACTTTCAATGCCTGCGTGACTATCGCTCACAGAGTTCAAACTCTGCAATGGACCCAGCTGGTTGCGTCCACCTTGTTCCTTGATGTCAAGGGAGGCTTTGACAATGTCTCCCCTAATGACCTCTTCCACATGCTGCGTTCAAAGGACATACCTCTATACCTCAGCTCCTGGGTTAGGTCCTTCCTGAAAGGAAGGCAATGCCGTCTCATTTTTCAGGGATCGCCCAGCGCTTTCAAACCTGTTCAGGTTGGCACTCCACAAGGCTCGCCAATATTACCTCTTCTGTTTGTTTTCTATCTCTCATCCCTCCACTTTCCGGTACCGCGTGGGTTAATCCTGTCTTATGTGGACGACTTCGCGGTAACTGTTGCCTCCAACTCCTATGGGAGGAATGTCCAACGCCTGCAACATCAAGTCAAGATGTTGACTCGAAGGGGTAGGCGTCTTAGGGTCTTCTTCTCTGTACCCAAAACGGAACTCATGCACTGGAAAATGCCCAGACAACGGGATCTTGCATCTACTCTCCCCATAGTTATAGCTGGACTCCTGTTCCGCCTCTCCAGGGTAGTCTGTTGGCTCGGCCACTTGTTTGAGCCAGCCTCTTGTTCTCTCCGGTGGGCTCTTGACATCCACTTCTCGAAACGTTTGGCACTTACCCAGGGTGCCTTCTCGATGCTTAAGAGGCTATCGGGTCTCAGGAAGGGGCTCGTACCCTTCCTCTGCGACAGGCTAGCGTCATCCCTCCTCGCACCTATACTCATCTTTAGGGCAGATCTCTTCTCACCCTCTGCAACAATAACTGACCGGCTTGCTGTCTTTTGGAGACGGGTTCAGCGTTGGGTCACCAACAGCTTCTCCAATACCCCCAATGGTATCCTCCTCTGCGAGTCAGCCCTTCCCCCTATACAATGCTTAATTGAACACCGACAGCACCTGGCAGCTCTGAGAATGGTATGCCTCCCCCCGGAAAGAAACCTGGCAACTGCACAGCTGCACTGCTCCTTCCCTACAACCTCTTGCCACTGCTCCCTAGAGGACCAATGTGTCTTGACAGTGGGGCTTACACTGGGCTACAGGCCCCTGAATTGGAAAACCCCCTAGCCATCCCCTCTGATTATACCAGCTGCGTCACTTCTCAGGTGGCAGGGCAGTACCTCATCACCACACTGCGATCACGCTGAATCTCATTCAATAGCCTAGC
>NW_003299087.1:234557-249432 GCF_000151645.1 Tuber melanosporum | reverse complement strand
TCTCCCACTTGACGCAATAGCCCACCGTGTGGGTAAGCTTGTCGGCCATCTTGCTAGGGTCCCACCAGTGTCGCCTGTCCTCCTCCCGGAGACCTTGTCCCCTGCAGCCCCTGACAACCCTCCTTTTCCAGCCCTCAAGAAAGGCTGTCATCAGTTTCTCCTAAACACTTGGACCAAACAATACCGACCTCCTCCCAGATACGTCTACTCGTCCGCTCTGTCGCCTCACCCCTTCATGGGCTTGGGGAAATTCATAGTGGGCAGGATCCACCAGATGAGGTCAGGAAAGAGCTACCTGACTGGCCACCGATCATGGAGAGATCCGGACACCCTCGACACGTGCCCCTACTGAGAGGAGTAACCTGAGTCCTTCCACCACACAATTCTTAAATCCCCCTCTCATAAAAGAGCCAGAGACACCCACCTCCAGGTAGTCGAGTGCCTTGACGAAGGGGAACCCATCTGGACATCATCGGAACTGCTTCACGACCTATCCGCCTACATAGCCACCACCACGGTTGGCTTCTCCCCGGACATGCCTTCACTTAGATACCCCCACTCCGGGGCCCGACCAGTCGCGTGCTGCATTTCCTCCCTTGTTTCCTCGCCCCCAGCCTAAGCAGATGGTGAAAGCATACTCCTCTAGTTTCCTTGCTTGTAGGATTTCTTCATGTTTAGTTTAAATGGTTCTCTTTATAGTTAGCTGGTTATGCGCTTTGTGATATGCGTTGTTTGCACTTATTGGAGGCAATAGTTTGGTTTCCTTTGTTTTTTGTTTACTTTGGGATTAAGGTTTTGTTTACGCAATAGCTACTGCTGTATGTGAATTCTTGTACCTAAACAATGAATACATGACTATAAAAAAAAAGAAAAAAAAGAAAAGAAAAAAAAAGGACCTCCGGGACCACATGCTTTGTCGCTCCTATTTTCCTCTCACATAGTTTGGCAACACTATGTCAACTATCCTGCGCCCCCCCCACTCCACTCTGCCTCCTCGATGGTTTCTGCCTAGGGGCTTTGTTAACTCTTTCATCCTCTCCCGTTTTAGCCTCGCTTGTCTCTTGTCTGCTTGATGGGAGAGATATCTGGGCTTGCCTGGTGGTCCTATCTTGCTAATAGGATCTCGCTGACCTTTGGCACAGTTGGCTTCCTCTCTTCGCTTTGAGATGGCGCTGGTAGTAGTGGATGTCCTTCTCCCCGCTTGCACAATCCCGGTTAGTGAACTCCTCGGCTAGTAACTTTAGGGTCTGTCTCGTGCTGAGATTTGACCATACCCTACTAGTTGCTCGGTTCAAGTTTGGGTCGCCTTTCTCACCTCGCCCTTCCACCTTCCTACCGCCAGTGGGATCCCTTCCACTAAGTGACGCTATCTCTCAGAGAACAAGGGACTACATAAGAGAAGCAGTAATAAGGCAGTTCGGTCTATGGTCGGG
Source organism: Tuber melanosporum (assembly GCF_000151645.1). Classification (NCBI taxonomy): domain Eukaryota; kingdom Fungi; phylum Ascomycota; class Pezizomycetes; order Pezizales; family Tuberaceae; genus Tuber; species Tuber melanosporum. The sequence goes on along the minus strand of NW_003299087.1, from coordinate 247,999 downwards.
TTTGCACCTGGACTATTGGCCTTGCCTGCATTTTTCTCTTCGCTCGCGTCTGCTTGCACCCTACTGCCCTCCCTCCTTGGCTGGTACCCTACTACCTCCTCTCTCCGCTGCATGGCGTTCTGGAGTTTGAGCCTACTGCCTGCCCATGGTCTATCTTTGGCTGGCACCCTACTTCTGGGTAGTACCCACTCTGCTAAACATCCAGTCCTTGGGCCTGGTACCGTGGTCTCTGTTCTCGATTGGCGGGCCATGGTATTTCACTTCTTCTGTGGCTTAGGTGGTTGGGGGTGCTCAGTCTTAGGCCTGGTCGCTGGCCACCCACTTCGCGGACAGTTCTTTAAAAAATGCCATATCTGGTAGTATAGTAGGCAGTTATTATTTTCTTTTGTAGCTCTTACAGGTCTAGTAGTTTACGGGATGGAGTTTTTCCTTATTCTTTCCTGCCTAGCTTGTTTGCCTTCCTACCTGTTGGCTATGTGTAGTTAGTAGGTGGGTTTTTCTTTCGGGCGAGGAATCTTCTTGGACATTTGGTTGGCCTCTAGGCGAGACCCTTTCATGTTCAAGTTGTGAGGCCTGTGGGCTGGGCACCTGAGTTGACCGCCCTTGGAGTGTGTGCAGTTGGGCCTATACCAGCGGGTCTTGCAGCTACGGGTTTTCTCTTGGTCCGGGGTGGAGGGGCTTTCTTAACGCCATCGCTAGCGCTGCATGTGATATTCTTGTACCTTAAACAAATAACTAAATTATAATAATAATAATAATAAAAAAGGACCTCCAGGACCGACTCCTCTCTCAAACACCTAAGTTCTTTCCTATACTATAACTTGAATTACTATATTACATGCTGTGCACTACCTGAGAAAGAGGCTTTGCTTATAAGAAGTAATGCGAGTACGATATGATCTTTGTTATCGAAAGTGCTAGCGAAGATAGGAACTCTCTGAGCTATTGAGATATTAGACAGATTGAAGAGGTAAGGTCGTTACCTCTTGAAGAACTAAGTATAAAGAAGGAGGATCATTCCAGAGGGTTTGTGTCGCGCATGTTTATTACAGTAGGTGGCTGACTGAGTTTTGTATGCCTTGGATTCATAGAGTATAGCATCCTTTCATTCAGCCTTCTTGATTATAGATCCCATATTATTATCTTCTTCTTTGAGTGGTTCTACTTCTCTTCTGAGAGTAGAGTGCATGGCATCATAGAATCATCACTTCAGGATATAACCGGAGATTCTTTCTGTTTTCATCTGGTCCCTATACATCAAGAAATTTATGGCTATATTCGTGATTCTTTTGATGTCGGTTCCATTGACTTGCTGAAGCTCATCGAATTTGCTGAATAGCAAGTCATTTGTCATGGCGAATTGGAAATGATCTTTGAGATATTCAAGTACTGTTGTTGCTCTTAGGTTCGGGTTTCCGGCATATTCCTTACAGCATTGGTGGTAGGTGTCTGTTGCCTTTCCCTCACAGCATGATCCTATGTATAATCCTGATGTAGGCTTCTCTACATCTACTTTCTTTAGGAGGGAATAGTGTGCAAGCGCTTTTGCCCATTGATCAAAGGTGTCTGTTTTGAGGTCATTCCCTTCTCCTGTAAACTTTGGTGGTAGGTAGAGCTTGACTTCTGGTATATCGGGAAGTTCAAGTTCATCTTTCTCTTCTGGTCTTGCCCTTGATTTGCCACTTCTAGATGGCCCTCCTGGAACTCTTGTACTAGTCATATCTGATTCGCTACTTGTTTCAGGGTTGTTTGGGGGTTCAAGGATAGGTTTATTTGCTGGTATAGTGGGAGATCTTCCGGAGGTTATGGGCTTCTGTGTTTGCAGGTTCTTCAGGCTCTTTAGCAGAGGTGTAACCAGTACGGGTACTCGGTTATTGGTTTTGTTTTATGTTTTGTTTTAAGTATCGCTTTGATACTTAGTTTGTATTAAGTATCGTTTGATACTTGGTTTTGTTTTATGTTTTGTTTTAAGTATCGCTTTGATACTTGGTTTTATTTTATGTTTTGTTTTAAGTATCGCTTTGATACTTAAGGAGTTTTACCAAAGAGTATCAATTGATACCTTTAATTAGTTTCGTTCATGCTAGACATGAACAGAATTGTGTATTTAAAGACCGCCTGTTTCTATGATAGAAAAGGCAGACTTCGACAGACAGTATTTCAATATACTTGGTTGAACGGTTACTTCTTTGTTCCTCAGTACACCCTTGGAGCCTCCTTTAGTTCTCAGCTCTCGCCTCCTGTCTGGAAGAGCAGGCCACCTGCCAACTATCGTACCTTTACCGATAACGTGATTAGCACCTTGCGAACACGTTACACTTTTTTAACCTCAGCAAGTGGTTAAGAACCTGTCTCCGGATATAGGCCTGATCAACCTATCAATATCCACCTCAGAACGCTAGCGGAGAGAAGCGGCAGAATCACAGCATATTCGTCTTCATCTCAAACCCAAGATAGAGTCTTTGACGACTTGGAGTGGGAAGCAAATCCCACGGCAAGACCTTACAGGGAAGAAACAACCCCGGCGCTCTGCTAAAGAGCCCGGCGATCCTGCAAACACGGAAGATACACAACCTGCAGGAGAATTCCCTTCTACTCCAGCAAAGAGGCCTGCCTTTGAACCTCCAAACGACCCCAAATCTAGTAGCGAATCGGATATGGCTAGCACAGGAGGAGGGCCTTCTGGAGGAGGGAAATCTCGGGCAAGGCCTGAAGAAGAAGAGGTACCCGCAGCATTTGAACTCCCTAGGTTTAAACTCCACCTCCCAGCAAAGTTCACAGGAGAAGGGAGAGACCTCAAACCTGAAGCCTTTGAACGATGGGCAACAGAACTCTCACACTTCCTACTCTTACAAGGAAATGATGTGGAAGACCCGACAACCGGACTTATCATTGGATCATTCTGTGAAGGAAAGGCAACCTACGCATACCACCAATGCTATAAGGACTTCGGCGGGAATGTAAGATTAAGAGGATCTACAGTTCTTGATTACCTGAAAAGACGATTCCAATCCTCTATAACCAACAACCTCCTATACAACAAATTCATCCAGCTCCAGCAAGTTAATGGAAGGCATGTCAAGCGAATCACCGATGTGGCTACGGACCTAATAATGTATAAGGACCGGATGGAGAGAGGAAGTATCTCCAAATACATCCTGAAGCGACGATTCTGCGACACCATGCACCCTACCCTCCGGCGAGAAGTAGAACCACTCGAGGAAGATGGCGATGATATTGCAGTAATAATTGCAAGAGCAGAAGGAAAGGACGCCATTCTCTATGAGACCAAGGCCTACACAACACAGACATCCTCTAGTAGGAACAGCCAGCCACGATACAAAGCCTCCAGCAACTGTGGAGACGATACCCCACGGGTTTTCAAGAAGAAAACAAAAACTCCCAAAGAATTGAGACGGGAAAAAGGAGAATGCTTTGAATGTGGACAAACAGGACACATGGCAAAGAACCGTCCTAGGAAGAAAGGAAAAGGAAAGGCAATTGAGCAAGAGGCATCGGCCAACAATGTTGAAAGCGATAACGCCCAATCCAGTGAATATGAAGAGATCCCTATCGGATATATTGATGTGGAATGCAACAGTGTTCGACCTCTGGCTACATTCAAAGCACACACCGCTCTGGAAGGTACTATCCTGATCAATGGCAAAAGGGCTCGAGTCCTATTTGACACTGGCGCAATCGGAAGAGATATGATCAGTAATGCCTTTGTCTCTGTCCATGGACTCCCAACCCGAGACCTTAACCAACCCATACCATTCAATATGGCAGTAAAAGGATCACGATCCACAAGCCATAAAACCTGTTCTGCGACTATTCGACTTGGTTGTGCTATACTACCCCCTCAGGAAATGCTGATTGGAAACCTAGCCAAATACGATGCCCTAATAGGCATGCCATTCCTGAACCGCCACAAAGCTATAATCAGGTGTGGGGAATCAACCATCGATTTCCCAGATCAGAAGGTCCGAGTCTCATGCAAGCCAACAAGCGGAGAGTACCGAGCCGCAGTCTGTGAAGCAACTACCCAAAGACTATTGGATGAATACTCTGATGTTTTCCCTGATCAAATACCCGAAGAATTACCACCTATGAGAGAGGTGAACCACCACATCCGCCTCCGAGACCCCTCCAATCTCAGGAACCAACCCTCCTACTCTATTCCTGACGCATACAAAAGCCCACTTTGTGATTAGATCAACCAACAACAAAGAAGAGGAGTCATCTACGGGGCAGAAGCCCCAGGTGCCGCTCCTATGTTTGTTCAACCCAAAGCAGATGGCAAAAGAATCCGCCCCTTGGTTGATCTCAAACAACGGAACGAAAACAAAGTTATGGACAGCTCCACTATCCCGAACCAAACCCAGATCCTAAATGCAGTTGGACGGGCTAGATTCCGAAGTAAGATTGACCTAAGCGATGCCTACTTCCAAACAAGGTTAGACCCAGAAAGCGAATGCTACAACAGTTTTAAAACACCCTTCGGAAGTTTCATTAGCCGAGTTATGTTACAAGGTGATATGAATGCGCCCGCTACCTTTATGCGAATTATGGAAAACCTCCTGAGCGAATACCTCCACCATTTTGTTTGGGTCTACATTGATGATATTCTCATCTTCTTGAACACTGCAACAGAACACGCCTACCATATAGGTTTGGTTTGTACCAAACTTAGGGAAGCTAAATTCTACGCTAGCAGAAACAAATCAATCCTGTTTGCCGACAAACTCGATATTCTAGGACATGTTATAGATGATGAAGGAATACATGCAGCCCCAGCAAAAATAGCCTGTTTAACGGAATGGTCGACACCCCGAAATCAAAAGGAACTCATGCGATTCCTAGGACTAGTCAACTATATTGCCCAGTTCCTACCACACCATGCCACTGGGACAGCGCCGCTCACGGACCTTACCGGCAATGCAGAATTTGTCTGGACCCACACTTATGACCAATCCTTTACCAACATCAAGGAATTGATAAAAAACGCCAATGTTATACAGCCTATTGACTATAGCAAACCAGAACCAATATGGCTGATAGCTGATGCATCGGATGTTGGAGTTGGAGCATGGGTTGGGCAAGGGGCCTCCCATGAAACGGGAAGGCCGGCGGCATTACACAGCAGGAAGTTCACTAACTCACAGATGAACTATGGAACAACAGACAAGGAAGCCCTTGCTGTGATTGATGCTCTCGCTGCTTTCAACCACATCCTCATGGGCAATACCTTCACTATTGTTACCGACCACCAATCTCTCACTAATCTTAAAACAGAACGGATACCAGGAAGAATAAGAACAAGATGGATAGATGAAATCAGCAAATACGATGCAAAAATTATCTACACCCCTGGAAGAACGAACTATTTAGCTGATGCTCTCTCCCGCATATATGAGAATCAAGACCTCGCAAACCCTGCCCTTGTTCACTACCACACAAGACAAAGCGAGGACAGACCTGACGACACCTCCTATGAACAAGAACCATCGATGGCTGCCGCCAGCTCTGCCACTCCCTGCAATCCTTTCTCTTACACCATGTACAGTGCTGCCGGAACAGAACAAGGAAAGAACATTGATGAAGAATGGAAAGACAATTGCACGCTCCGCAGCACACCTCCTTACAAACTTGAATAAAGCAGACTCCACTGGTCCCACTGTTATCACAACACCTGCCCTTTTCACCAGACTGAGATCAAGTTCGGCAACAGATACCAGCGACCATACTATATGCCTGCTGACGATTCCAAAGACACCAGCTTCGACACCGTAGAAGGAACAGAAGAGATGATCAATGAAGATGAATCGACTCAACCTCCTCATACCCTTAATCCTGTTCCAACACGATACCAAGGCCTTGTAGAACTCGAACAAGCAGCAGCCTACATAGATGCAATATCCTATTTACACCCCCCACAGTCAGCCCCGTCATCCTCTCCTACCATAATCGATTCATGACCACTGTATGGTGGATCCTTACGAGTATATAACAATGAAACCATTGTCTCGGTCATACCCCCTACTATTCCCGAGCATCGGCGTCAACTCTATGAAACCTTTGAGGAAGAGGAAGCCCCTATCGAACCAACAAGAGGATCCCTAATCGAGGATAAACCAGATGTTAGATCAACCACAGAAGAATTAACCTCCTCTTTCCGAAGCCAAATGATAGTAGGATACCGCCATGACCCGATTTACTTCAAAGCCATGGATAGCTCCAGGCATGGAGACCTCACCCCCTACAACATATCAAATGGAATGGTCTATACCAGCACCCGTTATGGTGAACACTGCCTATACATACCAAAAGGCCATATGTTCAATGGAATGACTATTAGGGAATATGCCATTACTGAAATCCACAACAAAGGACACCATAGTGCAGATCGCAACCTCCGATATGCCTCAGAATATGTTTACCGGCCTGAAATGCGAAAGGACTTCCGCGATTTTGTCAGGCAATGCGAACTCTGTCAGGCCAATAAGGAGCGAACACAACTTGCTGAAGTGAAAGCTCAGACCCTCCAACTACCATGTGAAATATTTAAATCCTACGCCATCGATTTCGCAGGACCATTTAACAAGTCTGCCGGATACGACACCATCTTGGTAGCTGTGGATCGATTCTCTGGATACACCTGGTTACTACCAATGAAGGTTACTGACTCCTCCCAAGACACCTGGAATAACCTACAATGATACTTATTTACCCCCCACGGGTACCCCTTATCTATTGTCAGTGATGCTGATCCCCGCTTTACCGCCAGATTCTGGAAGCAAACCTTAACCTTCCTCGGAATAAACCACATTATGGCTGCCCCAGGACACCATGAGACTAATGGCCAAGCAGAACGAAAAATCAGCGAGGTTAAGACCGGGATTAGGAACATGATCAATGAACGACAAACCAACTGGGAACTGGCCCTAGTTGAACTAGCCGCATATATCAATGCCGGATTTTCAGATACTCTGGGAATGTCACCATATAAGGCAGTCTTTGGCCGCCAATACCCTCTCCTACCTACAACTCTATTCAAGAACTCCTCTGTCCCTGCCTCTGATGACCGTCTAAACCGCCACCAAGCAATTCGGAACATGCCTTCCAAGCTGTTAAGGCTGCCCGATTCCGAAGCACCACCACTGCCCAGAAACGACGACGCAAACATGTTCCCATCTCACCAGGAGACATGCTCATGGTACACGGTAACATATTTATTACCAATGTCGGACACAGCAAGAAACTACAACCCCAATGGCGAGGACCCTGCAAAGTCATATCCTTTGACGAGCATACAGAGAACTACACTGTCCAGATGGATGGACGCATGTACCGCCGCAATACTGCTGTCTTTCACGCCTCAGCTGTCAAACGATTCCATCCAAATGACGACTCCAAGTTTCCTGGAAGGACCCACTCTCGGCCTGCACCTATCATCATCGATAAGAAGGATGAATGGGAAGTTGAAGAAATCAGAGACCACCGCCTTTGGCATGGAAATGATCAGTTCCTAGTCAAATGGAAAGAATATCCGACGAGCGAAAACAGTTGGGAACCACTGGAAGGACTTGAGCACGCTATGGACATGGTAAACGGATGGTGGAAGGACAACATGCCAAACGAATCCCTCCCCCCAACAATCAATTATATCACCATGTGCTGGGCACCTACAATGCCAGAAACTGAGCAATGGCACGCAGAACTGGAGACTAGAGATGGATTTTGGGCACCACACTTTGAGTCAGAGTTCGAAAGTAGCGATGAGGAGAATCAAGCTATGGAGCAGGCCCTCGACAACTTTATCTAGTCACCAATCACCATCCGAATACCGTAACGATGTCAAACTATGTGGAGCTCAATGTGAGGCAGCGACAACAGATTGTTGGACTGTTGTTGAACCGCAATATTATCCAACTTGAAGTCTATTTCGAAATCCTCTGGATTGACTACTGTCCTGATTGCGATCATGCTTGGGTTGATGTACACCACGAATCTGGTATTCGTGACTATTGTGATTTAGATTTCTTCGAGTCTAAGTGTTTCCTTAGGGTTTCTTCTTGCCCCTGGTGTGATACTTATGATGAAGAATTTCTTGCAGAAACAGAAGCCATGAGTTTCTCGGAATCCGCTTTTGATGATTATTAGGTTTTGTTTGTTTAAACAGTTGTTTTGTTTTGGAGAATGTAACCGGTACGGGTACTCGGTTATTGGTTTTGTTTTATGTTTTGTTTTAAGTATCGCTTTGATAGTTAGTTTGTTTTAAGTATCGTTTGATACTTGGTTTTGTTTTATGTTTTGTTTCAAGTATCTCTTTGATACTTAGTTTGTATTAAGTATCGTTTGATACTTGGTTTTGTTTTATGTTTTGTTTTAAGTATCGCTTTGATACTTAGTTTGTTTTAAGTATCGTTTGATACTTGGTTTTGTTTTATGTTTTGTTTTAAGTATCGCTTTGATACTTAAGGAGTTTTACCAAAGAGTATCAATTGATACCTTTGATTAGTTTCGTTCATACTAGACATGAACAGAATTGTATATTTAAAGACCGCCTGTTTCTATGATAGAAAAGGCAGACTTCGACAGACAGTATTTCAATATACTTGGTTGAACGGTTACTTCTTTGTTCCTCAGTACACCCTCGGAGCCTCCTTTAGTTCTCAGCTCTCGCCTCCTCTCTGGAAGAGCAGGCCACCTGCCAACTATCGTACCTTTACCGATAACGTGATTAGCACCTTACGAACACATTACAAGAGGATTGAGTTTCTTTCTTTTCTGACATGTCTTTCAGAAGGATTCATTTTCCAATCCTGGTAGTCAAGGCCTCTCTATTAATTTTGAGAAGAAGCAAAATATAGTATGATTCTGCATTTTTCTTTGCTAGCATTCTGAGGTGGATGTCGATAGGTTGATCAGGCCTAAATTGGGTAACAGGTTCTTAACCACCTGCTGAGGTTAAAAACATGAAACTTGTTTGCAAAGTACTAGTCACATTATTGGTAAAAGGTACAATAGTTGGCAGGTGGCCTGCTCTTCCAGAGAGGAGGCGAGATCTGAGAGTTAAAGGAGGCTTCAAGGGTGTACTGAAGACTAAAGAAGTAACTGTTCTACCAAGTATATTGAAATACTGTCCGTCGAAGTCTGCCTTTTCCATCATTGAATCAGGCGGTCTTTAAATACACAATTCTGTTCATGTCTAGCATGAACAAAACTAATCAAAGGTATCAAGTGATACACTTTGGTAAAACTATTTAAATATCAAAATAATACTTAAAGTACAACTTGAAACAAAATCAAGTATCAAACGATACTTAAAGCAAACCAAGTATCAAAGCGATACTTAAAACAAAACATGAAATAAAGCCACATATCAAACAATACTTAAAACAAACTAAGTATCAAATGATATTTAAATCAAACCCAGTATCAAAGTGATACTTAAAACAAACCAAGTATCAAAGGAATACTTAAAACAAAATATAAAAAAAAACCAATAACTGAGTACCCATACTGGTTACAATACCGTTGACCTAAATGCTCAGTATCTATTAGCCTACAATAACTGTCCCCTCTGATGGCAGACAACTAATTTGCTCCTCCATTTGTATATCAGTGGAATGTCGAGTGACAGATGATGTGTGATACAAAACACAGAGCTGAGATTATCAAAATAAATCACACAGTATTGAGAAACTGGAGAGAACTTGCATTTGTTTCAAGGGAAGTAGGCGGGCAGTTAGGGTAGGCTTGCGAGATAAATAAAAGAAGACCTATTTGGTTGTCCTAATTGTCCTGATAGAATTTGACTTGCAATGAAATATGAACTCTACTGGCAGAACCCTCTTACTATAGCCTGGTATCTTCACGAAGTCTCGTAGCAGACTTACTCCAACCAGACTCCAAAACCATGGAGGGGAATCTGCACTCTTGGTCCTCCAGGTACCAACGAGTGGTATGAAGATAATATCCATGTTATTTACCTCACAGGCAAATCGGGCTCCAAAGTCCTTGTACTCTAATACACCAAATTAGCTCTGGTTGTGTATTTACTCTTTCCAGATAACAAGTACTTGTCACCTGCTAAAAGTACCCAAAAACGCTTGCCCTCAGCTCAAATATATACACTATACATTCAGAGCCTCAACTTTAATCCCCTCTCTACTTACTCCTATTGGCCTGTAATACGTATACCTACTGATATTTTGCAGAAGCTTAATGTGTCCACTATTTAAACAATATTTAATGATATGGAGTAATATTCGGTGAACAGCCACAATTCCTGCCAGCCAGTTGGGCTGTTTGACACACGTTACACGAATAAGCCACTTGGACCTAAGAGCACACTAGGCCAGAGCCTGTAGAGGATATACTCTAATGGTAGCTCATTCATCATAATCCTAAGAATGTAAAGCACAAACCTTACAGTAGTGTCTCCATACTGGTTAGTCACGGGGGCCTCTGAATGCACACCAAAACCTGGAGAAACACCCTGGTACAATGGGAGACCAAGTCCTGATTTGTGATCTGAACTCTCACCTACTGCAAGATGAGTTTCCAGCATCCCTCCAAAGTGATGCTGGTCCTTTGGTACCCCTTAGCCAATACTCCTATATCAGACAATGATAACTATGAATTAACCTGAGGCAAAATAAAGACCAAGACAGAACAGATACTACTAGGCCAGTATGTTAAACAAGTACTGTATCTTGCTAACCCAATCAGTACAGTAATCAAGAATGGATTATAGACCACTGGATGAGTATTTTAAATTCAGGAGGTGCTTACCTAATCTGGGTGCTAACTGATAACAGGTGAATTACTGCTAGGTGTGTATATTAGACCACTATTCAGCCAACAAATCCCAAGATCTAATTGGTCATTCATCCTGCTCCTTAGAATAACTAGCAGTTTTCTATTGTCTTGGTAAACCTGTGTAAAAGGAGCTCTTTCCTAATCCTAATATAACGTATCCAATCAGTTTATTAACTATCCTGCAGAGTTTCACCCCAACCCTACAACTCTATCCTACCACTTTACCCTTATTACTGCTCAATAATGCCTCGGACAAAGACTCAAGTAAGAGGGTCTGTTATTCATAGGAGTGAAATGAGTCTCATAAATACAATTTCCCATCTCAAAACAAATACGGAGGCAACATATTGTAAAGTTGCTTGGCTATTTGATGTGAACAAGGGAATGTTAAAGAATCAGTTTAAGGACTCACTAAAGCCTACCAACAAGTGCATGTGAGTCAGGAAAAGTGTGAGTCAGATGAGAAGGAAAGAATAGTGCAATGGGTGATCAAGGTGGATAATATGGGTGTTCCCCCAAAACGCTATCATTTGGAGAAGATGATGCAAGTGATTTTGACAAGATGAGGTTATCCCAATAATATTAGTCATCGAGATATTGGAAAGCACCAGATTCAACACTTTGTTAGTCACGATCCAGCTATTTGGCAGAGATAATTTGATAGACTTCAGAGTTGTCTAGCCCAATTGAGATTTATTTCTTTAGATGGAGATTGTCTATGAAGGCACGACTTCACTCATTTCATTTATGACTAGTAAGAGTAAAGTAAAATTGGTAAAGTGAGATAGAATCGTAAAAACAATATTATATTGTTAAGGTCTCTTCTCTATTGCTTGATGATGTCTAAAGCTTGCAAGTTACTTGGATATTTATATTCCCCATGCGAGTGTTCATGAACTACATCTAATTACTGTACAACAATGTATCTCTCTAATCATAGCTTCGCAATGTTGAGTATTCTTCAAAAGAGCAGACACCTAGAGACCCTGAGAATCACCACACCCTCTTCAGTAATAGTAGAGTTAACTGGGAATCATGCCAGTTCCAATAGCAATTCTCTGATTATCAGAGTCTTTAGACTTATACCATAGTTCTCAAGTTGAAATGGGTTTGCCCCAATTGTCTCCGCCATTAATGAAATGATGAGGTTCATATCTGAGTTGTATATGCGAAGGTAGTCATGCTCGCAACCTTCCTGAGTCGGCTGGCTTTAGACCTTCATGACACCTTACTCAACTAATAAATATTTCCCAGAGAACTCTCTACTAATTCGCTAGAAGCTATTGCACTGGGTTGACAGATAATTGCTTGGTTGGCAACCTTTGCTTTCTCTGGATAACTGGATTTCGATTGCCATTCAAGCATTGGAAATTATTCCCCCAACTACAACTTACTTTAAGACCTAGTTGTAACACTCCGTGAAGTCCATTAGCTTCTAAAGTAGTTTTCCTTGGAGTTTTAGACTCTACTGGTTATTATAAGGTAGGTGCAAATATATTGGTTTCTTGTTGAGATCCTATATTATTTGATACTATCTCATTGTCTAAAAACAAACCTCCTGTTACTTTCGGCCCATACCAAAGACATTACATGTTTGAAGTCTAATGACTGTCTGAGCAGTGGGTGGGTTTGCTCCATTATATTTTCTAGACCTAACCGAAGGTCCCCTCTCAGATATCGTGTAAATAGGGTCTAGTCAGAAGAATAGCAGTAACCTATACAGTATTACTCTGACACTTTCAGTTCTGAGGCACTATAGTCACAGGACTCAACTGGGATTCATATGTATGATGATTTGCAGGCCCTGTAAGGGGACAAGAGGGTGGTGTTGAAGACCTGAGATTCTGATTCCAGATGTGGTTACCCTATGTAGCGTGGTTCCTAGGTATCAGATCCTGGAATTCCTAACACTAGAGGTTTCTGTATGCTTTTCAAATATGGTAAATTATGAACGAGCACGTGCAAGTGATCCAGGTATTTTTAATTACTTTTTTTTTAATTCCCTGAATGAGAGGTATGCAGTTGGTACCATGCAAAGCCACAAAACACCTAGAATTTTGATGAAAAACAATTTCTGCTTGGGATCGCAAGTAAGGAACTAGTGCTCTGCTGTTCTGATAGAAAGAATCCTCATAGTATATAGAAGGGAAGTCAGGAATGGATTCACAGTTATTGCGAGCATTTCAGCTACTGGTTTAACAATACTGCCTTTTAGTATTTACAAAGATGAAGTGCAGTACATGGACTGGCAGGATTGCGAGGAGAGAAGAGAGGCAGTTTTTGCTTTCTCTTCCACAGGCTGGTCTTGCAATTGTTATAGGTACTGGGTTATTGGCTTTGATTTATATTTTGTTTTAAGTATCACTTTGATACTTAGTTTGTTTTAAGTATCGTTTGATACTTGGTTTTGTTTTATGTTTTGTTTTCAGTATTGCTTTGATACTTAGTTTGTTTTAAGTATTGTTTGATACTTGGTTTTGTTTTATGGTTTGTTTTAAGTATCATTTTGATACTTAGATAGTTTTACCAAAGTGTATCGCTTGATACCTTTGATTAGTTTCATTCATGTTAGACATGAACAGATTTGTGTATTTAAAGATTGCCTAATTCTGGGA
>NW_003299087.1:179717-234407 GCF_000151645.1 Tuber melanosporum | reverse complement strand
CTTCCACAGACAGTATCTCAATATACTTGGTGGAACAGTTACTTCTTTGTTTTCTCAGTACAACCCCAAAGCCTCCTTTTGTTCTCAGTTCTTGCCTCTTCTCTGGTACAGCAGGCCACCTGCCAACTATTGTACCTATTACTGATAACATGATTAGTATCTTACGAACACGTTACCAGTCTAATGATCTGCTAGGTTTATAATAGTTAAAGGAGTCCTTTTCTCCTAGTACCTACCCTACCAATTTTTTCTAGTACGGCCTACTCCTATTTGATTGTCATGGATTACATTAACATTTAAGTTTATTGCATTTGGTCTTGAGCATTGGATTAGACTTTTCTGCTTCCCTCCCTACTCTATACATCTTCTTCAACCCCTTAACATTGGGGTATTATCTCATCGGTAGTAGTATTTTAGCTAAGAGGTTAATCAATAGAGTCTGAATCATGGCCCATATGCCCATATTCACAAAGGAGACTTTATTCAACACTTACAAGTACCTGGGAGCGAGTACAGACGTCTTCAAGCATTCTTCTAGCATTTCGAGGAGTAGATATCTGGCTTATAAACCACCTACGAATTCTTCGAAATCCTACCCTTCAGATTACCGACTAAGCTGCTGAAGCACCTCCCTATTCTCCAACACATATGGCTGCGGTTGATGTGATTGTCAAGCAAGAACCTCAGGCTCTTCATTCTCAGGGAATTGATGAAATTAAAGCTACAGTTATGGAAATAGCTTTGATTGGCCGCAAAGGCTTATCCTCTGCCACTGTGAATGCAGAACTCCTCAAGCAGGAGAAGTAGAAGAGACAGCCAAGCAAGACATACCAGCGGATCATCAGTAAAGCTCCTATTATTGGCCTCCATGAGCTTGTACAGCTACAAAAAAAGAGCTAGCTGATGAGGTAAAACAAAAGAAAAGACAAAAGAAGAAGTTGGAAATCAGGTCGCATACTACTACAACCAGGAGGAGGACTAGGCCTACAAAAAAGAGTTCAGCTTTAAGGCAAACTGGTAGAAAGATTCTGGAGGACGAAAACACACATGCTCTTCCCCAGAATCAGTCAAATTAAAATATACAACAACTTCTTGTTAAGAGCTACCACTCTCATCTACTCCTTGAGATCTCCTGAAATCAATTTGGAGATCCTGACCCTTCTACACAAGTCTTTCGTGATCTGAATTCACATCTTTAAGCTCTACTCTCCTATTACCATTTTTTCTTACTTTTTTTCTCTTGTTCATGTTTTTTACTTTACTTTTTTTTCTTTTTATTTTTTACTTTTTCAGTTTTAAAATAATTTTTCTATTTTATTAGCTTATTTATATCAATTTGATATTGCTTGGTCTTATCTTCTTTTATTTTGGTAACTTTCTTCAGACAGTTTGTGGTGTGGTTGACACTGGTTGTTTTATGGTGGTCAAACTTCCTGAGATGGTTAACAACCCAGTTGGGTACTTTATGTACACCCTCCTTGGTACTAATTCTCAGTGACTGCCAGATGCAGTTGTCACTACCGTATTTTCCCGTATCTGGCGGGTACATAGGACACTAGTATTTGTACAAGAATGAAAATGAGGGCCCTAGATAATTCAATAGTGCCTAGTAAAAGGCGCTAAGGGTGTGTTCCTGAGGGCCCTGAGGGTCCAGAATTGTAATGTATTTTCGAAGCCATAATTTCTGTTAGAGACCAACTTATACCTTTGTTCATTTTCAAGCACTGGCATTAAGGCTGTACTCGGGGTTGCATGAAAGTAATTAACATTTTGTGGCATATCTGGCATCAGATATTAGTTTGTTCGAAAGTACCAGTGCACCTCCATCTACTATTTCTTTTCCTATCTTCCTATACTAACAAAAGAATGACTTTCTTCACAAAGAATCTTTCCACTCCCCTGCTCCCGGACTCCTACATACCCAACTCCCCACCTGTAATAATATATAAGCTCCTACAACAAAGTCTGATCCTTTACCATCACAGTCCCTCTCCTCTTCATAGTGCTCATATCTTTAAAACCCCTCTAGTAATGAACAACAACAGGTAACAACTGTAGGCAATCGAGGATTGATAATGATAGTGTGCAAGTAAGTGAAAGGACAGGCGATAGTGTAAGAAATGGTGTGCGAGAAATAGTGTACAAGTAAATTGCTATGTCATAAATGTAGCTTAATAAGGAAAGGGTTGTCACATGACTCATGATTATGAGACATAGGTATGTTATTGTTTTGCACATATGACTCATTTGAGTCATATGACTTACTATGTTATGATTGGTTATGTTTCACACAGGATTCAATTATGAGTCATGGGACTTGTACCTGGCAAGTATGCCTTGCAAGTATGCCTTGCGGGTATACCTTGTACATATGATTTATATTTCACACTTGACCTCATTATGAGGTTCTGGATTTCACACATGTTACCACTAGGGGTCATATGACTTCTTTATTCTGGCACGATTAGTTTATGAGTTTTTGCACATGACCTTACAATGAGGACATAGATTTTGCACATGTGATCACTTAGGTTGTATGACTAGTTGGTTATAATTTAGTTTCGTGCGTATGACCACTGTGGGTCACATGACTTGCACTGGAAAGAACGCTATATAAGAAGGCCAGTATGGCAGAGGAGGATATATTGTTCACGTTTTGTTCTAAGTACTTTTCCTACTTCTTGCACTCTGTGTCAGAAGTGAGCATACCCAAGACTTTACCTTATTTCACTCATGACAAATTATTCATCCACTGTTACTTGTTTATGTTTTTCATTTCGGGTGGTCGGTTAGAAGTTAGTTGATCTCGCTTAGAAGATACTTCAGTGTAAGATATCTGTGGCCTGGTCCTAGTAATCACTGAGTATAGTTTGGGCAAGGATGGCGTCTTCGACAGCCTCCTCATTCACGGATTCTCCCCCTCCTTCGAGGATGTCGTCTCCTGTTCTGTTCGGCTCCAACCCTTCCTCCTCACTGGAGACAGCCTGTCTGGCCTTCTCTCTTGCACCTGCTACTGAGGTCGACGGTAGCCTTATCCCCACAACTACACGGTCATATGTTGCACACAAGGAAAACTTTAATTTCCTACAGTTTCACCACAGTCATGGGTGTCAGAACGCGGTGAACCCGCAGTTTGATGACTTGGTGCGGCAAACAGTCGCTAATGCGACTGTTACCACAATGAAAGAAGTGGAGGTTTTGGTGAAGGGTTTCCTAATTGGGAGAGGCAGCTCAGCCACTTGTGGATTAAACAGGGACACCACTACAGGACTCTTTTTTCGGTTCAACTATGATCACGGCTCGGAATACTCTCCAACCCCAGCACCCTCCCCCTCCAAAGACGCTCAGGCCATCTTTCCTGAATCTCCTATACTACCGAATAAAAGTAGCTCGACTGCAGCTACAGTTAAGGCAAGTCCATAGTCAGCTACCCCTCCCCTCGCTAGGGCCGTCTAAAGCAAGATGTCCAGCCTCCTCTGTCAGGCCCCTGCACGCAAGGCTGGCTCAGCCTCTCCTTCCTTTCTGGCCCAGATGTCACCTGGAGAAAGGGCTCTCTATTAGACCCCAAAGTTCAGATTAGATGACCCTGAGGATGAGGATTACAACCCTCCTACCTCTGGGATGAGATGCTGTATGCGGTCAGCATCTCCCACCAAACGTTCTGCCGCGCCAGGCCTTGGACCACAATTTTTGTAGGCCATCAATGTCGATAAAGGCCAGAAAAAACAGATCGTTCCCGATCTTTCCGTCCTGCCCCTGGACGTAGATTATGGGCGCCTGGCCATTCCCCCACCTGTGAGTCTCCAGTTGACTATTGAGGCTACAATGCATTCCCCATCTCCGCTGGTAAGCGAAGACATCCTACCTACCTTCGAGGTGTTAGCTTGAGACACTCCCATAGATTTGGAAGAGGGTCGCAACTCCGAAGCGACTGGACTAGACGACAGCATCCATGCCCCCTCCCCGGCAATGGCATCCTCACCACCGGTCTCTGATAAAGAGTGGAGTTTGCAGGAAGGACAGCTAGCGAGCTCCCGGGAGGTCTCACACAACCCCCAGATACCGTTAGAGGTTTACCTTCCAGATACCAAACCTGAGGAAGCTGATGCCACTGTGGCCCAGGCAGACTTAATTATGGCAAGGGTATGCGAGATGCTTGATGCAGGCAGGATTCACTCTCCAGAGCCCTGCTCAGGTAGTATAATTGGATCTATGTTAGAAGGGTTGGTGGACATCCACTCTGGCAATACTCAGCTCCTCCTCTCCTCAGAATCTGAATCAATTGAGGATGACACTGTGTACGATGTCCGGACCTGGATGAACAATGGCACCACATTTGGCAATGAAGGACCAGAGGGCGGAGTAAACTACTGGAGCTGGGTATACCTGCTGGAACGGGCAGTAAAGGCACTGACAGATATTGTTGGCAAGCAAGGGGAAGAGATAGAGATACTACGAGGTAAGTTGCCCCCCCTCCACCGATCCTCTTCAGTGGTGTCTGGCAATACCCCGTTTATGGTATTGAGAACTACCTCACCCTGTGCCACTGTTAAGGGAAAGGAAACTGCTACGGCAGCTCCTACAGTTAAGGACTCCTTCACGGAGGTAGTGAACAGAATGGCATAAGTGCTCAAGCCTCCCGCTGCTCAAAAAGAGTAGACACCCTCCGCCCGCCCCATATCAGCAGTCTCCTCCCACCAGTCTAGCAGTGAGAGCTCCTCCAGTGAAGGAGGGGTGACTTCACGTATAGCTTGAGGGGGAGAAGGCAAGTCGGTGCACTGGAAAAAAGAGGATGGAGAGGAAGAAGAAAAAAGATGGGGTAGAAGACATGGTAGATGCCTGAGTGGTACTGCCAGAAGGAGGAGAAAAGCTGCCAGCAGATCTGGCAGCGAGAACAAAATGGCAACCCCGGTCAAGACTCAGGAGAAGAACGCTAACAGACAGGAACCGGCTCCTGTTACTGGTACACCTGCTATTATGCCAGCTCAGTCAGGACCTACGGCCATGGCCAGCATTAAGGTAACCACAACTCCGTTGTGACAGGAGTACCGACAGGTTCTACAGGAACCTCCCCACCTACTCAACTCAATACCGGTACCACCACAGTCATCACCAACCCCAGATGTCCATGGAAGGCATATTACAATACGATTCGCTACTTGTAAGCAAGTGGCCCTACCAGATGGGGTGGGTATCGAGGCACTTCAGAATCGAATCAACATGACCTTCTCAAATCAGCGAAATATTCTAGGCGATGCTCCGTACATCCATGCCGGGCATATCCGGCCTCAAATTAATTATATCTTATTAACCCTGGTAGGCCATTCTGTTACGGAATTAGGCAACTGGCTTGACAAGACTAGGCTCGACCTACTTAGTGAATTGTCGCTCCTGGAGTTCGAGTTGTAGAGAAATTTGGAAAATGTGAAGATCTTTGTTTCTGGGGTCCTGCTTGCTGATACAGGACGGGGTCAATATGGAGAGTTGAGGGATGGACCAGAAGCGCAGCTTTCAATGGCCTCTATACTGGCCTGGAACAATCCAACACTGGTGTAGTAATGGTGTCCAGGCTGGATATTATGGGGTCCATGCACACCACGAGGCAGGCTAATGCTACGATACGTAGTATCTGTTTTGTGGTCGAAAAAAACGAGGCCATCTGAAAAAGGTTGGCCAAGGAAAAGATTTGGTTGAGAGGTGGAGCCTCCAACATTCGGGTATTCAAAGAACACAGACCCTTAGAGGTTTTTCTGCTAAGTGCTGGGAGACTGGCCACTTTGAGGCCATGGTTGGTTGCCCACCCCGCTGTCGATTCTGTTTTGGAGTACATTTCTCCTGGGAACATATGTGCAGCTAGCTCAGACCACAGGAGGTGTGGGCCAGGCCTGTGGACACACTAGGAGACAATGTTGGCTTTGTGACAGGATGGACCATTTTACTGGATATGAGCAGTGCCCAGGAGTCAGGTCATCACCCCCAGCTACATTGTCCTCGAGTACTAATCAAGGAGTGGCCCCGCAGACAGAACCTGCTAAGGAGTCAGAACAACAGGGAAGTCAGATAAGAAGGGCCCAGAGACGATGCCGCAGTCGCAGAAGGTCCCCAACACCACAACTAGTCGAGATCAGCAGCGACGAGGAAGATGAAGGCCCCCATCAGAAGTTGGATAAGGCCAAGGGTAAGGAACGTGAATGCCCCTCCTCCTCACCGGCGTGTGAGATTTTGAAAACTACAGCCACTTCCAAATCGCACAGGGAAGATACCTTTTGGACTGCCCGGGACCACGATAGTGGTGCCCCTTATGCCTCTGGCCCTTGTGGCCCGAGTGGATCAGTTGAAGCCCCCTTCTAAATGCTTATTACAACAATGGCATTAAACATGAAGAGGAGTAGTTGTAATCGGGCGCTGGCCTTTGATTTGTTTTCCTTTGTTGATATGTTTTTTATTATTCAACCACCGGTGGATCTGAAGGGGCAGTATGTACCTATAGATGTTGATGGGTGACATTTGTTTTCCTTTGTTAAGAAGTTGGGTGTTGAGGTATTCGTTAGATCCCACATCTGTGGGATGTTTGAGATGGTGGGGCATGGAGAGAGCAGTGCCAGTGTTGGCTATTGGGAGAAGAGTGTGAAGAAGGTACTTACGGGAGTCTGGTTCCGGCACGGTTCAAAGGTTCAAGGACCGATTTGTTGGCTGGCTAGACGAACTCGGGGAACCAGACATCGTGTTTGGTGACTTCAATGCCAGACATCAAGATTGAGACCCCAATGCCGACAACAACAATATGGGTAGAGGGTGGCTAAAACAGTGGTTCACGGTCCCAATGCGTGATATGAACATAGTTCCCCAATAGTACTAACCTTTTGGGATGTTTCCAGAATCGACCTTTGCCTATACCCAGCACAGTACATCAGGCATTGATACCTCGACGCTCCTGGCTGTGAGCATAGTGCTCAAGCCCTGAAATAGGCAATCGATCTCCCTCATAATATCGCGTGTAGGAGGCCAGCCTGGAAGAAGGTAGTCAGGGAAAAGGTTGGGAAACGGTTGGACGCCCTGCAAGAGATGGAAGTTGGAAAGTTGTAGGAAGGGGTGAGACGAGTGGTCGATGCGCTCCCATGGGCCTCCGTTGGCAGAGGTCAGTGAGCATAGTAGACACCGGAGTTGGACAGGATGAGGTTAGATGTGGCCCGGCTACATGGATACTTCAAATGTAAGGCGGAGTGGATGGAGGACTACAAATTGGCCCAATGTATCTACCGAGCATGCCTGCTAAGGGCTAGATTTGAACATATCAGGGAAAAAATAGCTGAGAGCTAAGACCCAGATATTTTTAGATTGGCAAGGAGGTTGGAAGCTAAGTGAACCCTCTCCTCCATGGTACAAACAGATGGGTCCTAGGCCACTACACATTCAGACATTATTGACCTAATTGCACAGCAGTGGTCTTCAGTTCACCCTATCCCAGGGGAAAGTTTTGAGATTGATATAGACAGTGTTCAAGCGATGAAAGTTGCTCTTACTAGGTCCCCTATGAATACAGGTACAGGTGAGGATGATATTGGCTATCCCTTCCTACGGTTCTGGAAATGAAAAGATACGAGAACATTGAGGTGCCTGGTGGGCTATGGGCTGCGGCACGATATTCCAGACTGGCATAAGGCTGAGGTACTACTCATACTTAAACTGGACAAACCCAGGTACGATGTCATTAAATCCCGGAGAATGATATACCTCCTGCCGACACTGGCGAAAGTTGCAGAATAGGTTGTCCTGTTGAGACTGGCCACCTGCCTTGATTTGGGGGAAATACAGTATGGATCTCGAGGTAAGCGGGGTGTTCATGATGCTGTGGTGGTAGTCTTTGAATGCCTATGACATAACGAGGGGTACAAAAGACTAATCTTGTCAATGGACGTGGAAGGAGAGTTTGATAACATTGATATCGATCTCCTGTCAGACTTTCTGGTGGCTAGAGAGTGACCTGTATACCTTTGCCAATGGATCCGGTGGTGGCCTCCTGTCGGTCGGTACGGTTTTGCTTCAACAGATGCGTCTCTCACCCTTACCATATCAGTAAAGGCATACCACAGGGCTCACCCCTTTCCCAATTCCTTTTCGGAGGATATGTGGCAGATATATTCAGGCCACGCAGGCAATACTCTCTCGGTGTACGTCACTTAGTAGTCTCATACATCGATGACGGGATCATTATGGTAGTGGCGGAGTCAAGTAAGGCCGCCTGAGACCATGCGGGAGAGATATTTGCAGACTGTGACCGCATAGCGAGCGCCAGGAGAATGGGGTTCAGTACCCTCAAGACTCAGTGGATTGGGTTTGGAGATAAGGCATGGGAAGGAATGGAATTATTAGGAGAAATGGTGTTGCCTTCAGAGGACTTATGGGTTCTTGGGTATAGGTTTAATGTATTTCTTAATTTTTCCTCTGATGTAAAGTATTGGTTAGAAAGGGGGTTGGGTGTTAGGAGAAGGATTTTGGGATTGGAGAGAAGATTTGAGAGTGTTGGTGGGCTAGGGGTGTGGGAGACTTACTGCTTGGGGGAGGCAGCCTATTTTCCAACTGTCTACTACGGACTTGAGTTTGTAACTGACCATGCATCCTATGTGAAGCAGATTCAGGTCTACGTTAATAATTGCCTCCGATTAGTATTTCGAACACCTATCAGGTTGGCAAACAACATACTGCTAGCCGAGTTCGGGATGCCACCTGTTGCTGTTCAAGGAAGATACCTGCAATGTAGATTCTATAGTCGGTTCATCAATTAGCTGTACTGTGACCAGCATCCATGGTATGGGGAAACACGACTACAGTGGAAGGAGGAGGGGATGGTGGCGCATCGGCAGACTTCAGACAAGAAGCTCACCTGTTGTCTGACAGTCTCAATTGGGAAAGGCAAGGCGGTAATGGCTGCCCGCCACCAAGTGTTGTAGTCGGCCCTCTGTACATCTTTGAATGTGATTATATACATGGATAGGTCCAAGTGCTCTGAACGGGCAAGTTTAGCTTGGGCGGTATTTGAGAAAGGGCCCTTGACCCATGTTGACAGGTGCTCGGTTCCTCCATCCTGAAGCATTGTAGAATACGAGTTGTTTGCTGTTGTGTGTACCCTGTGGCATGCATAGGATATAGCCAAGAGATAACTAGTACATATATTCTTAGATATTGTGCCTACCCTCATCATGGTTGACAGCATGTTTTCAGATGGTGACTCGGCTGAGCTGTGGGAGGTAATGGTAATCCTGTTGAATGCATTCTCACAAGTCAGCTTTGGGTGGGTCCCTGGACACATGGGCATTGATGGCAATGAGATGGTCGACGCGAAGGCTAAGGCCGATGTCAGACACCCCTTGCACCTCCTGCCTTGGGAAGGAGTTAGCTTTGGAATTGGTCATGCTGCCCTGGCTAGGGAACTGTATAAGGAAGAATGGGGGACCTGGCATATTAGGGAAGGACACGAGTACTATGCCCGGAAACCGAAAGCACCCTAGCACCTCCGAGGAGTGACCTGAATGGATTTCTATATTTTGTTAAGGATCCGCAGTGGGATGGGCATAGTTGGCCATGACAACTGTGAAGGAAAGGAAGGCAGACACCACTGGACTGAGTGCCCCCGCTATGCTCAAGGACGCCCTGCTAATGAAGACTTGTATAAGGATTCGGCAGTCCTGAGGTGGAAATGTTGGTGGACGGATCATCTGTGGCTGGGGCTGGGAATTCCTCACCATGTTGAGTTGGTAGATGGGGATTTGATGGTGGCAGGTAACCACTTTGATGGCACATTAGTGGTGGAGAGAAATGGGGGGACAGTGTTGATAGGAGATCCTACGACCTATACCCAGTGCGAGAAAAGATACAATAGTAGTGGCTGCATTTTGCCAAATAAGGTGACACTGCCCAAGAAGTGGTTCTTTTTACCTGACCAACGATGATGTGAGTGTCCCTGTTGTGGTACTGCCATTTCCAATACGGGTACTAAGAAAAACGCCACCTTTGCGAAGCATTTCAGAGACACCCCCGGTGCTTATGGATATGTCATGATCGATTTTGGCATTCTCAGCATCTGCAGTAGGACAAGCTGAACGTGGCGACATGGACGTAAGTGGTTTTAAGGTGGGCTAAGGTGAACTGGATGCTAAAGGAACTCTGCTACCCCATTTGTGGTTTAGTACTGGGGGAAGGATATTTGGACCTCAGGTTGCATTACTAGAGGACAGAGAGATGTTGGGATAGACTGTATGTTTCCTTTATTGAGTAGGTGGATCAACTTGTGATGGGGGCGGATAGGGGTGAGGGTATGAGACAGTGGTTGGGTAGCGATGTGGAAAGACGTGTTAATCCAGGGCAGCGCTAGTCACTGCGAGCGCCTGTAAGCCCGCTTTGGTAGTGATTTTGGGATTTTTGTTTGGGAGGAGTAGCTGTGAGGCAGAATGATCCATGGTAGTGTATTTTAGATTGTTTGCTTTATGGGGAGTGGGGGAGACTAGTCGTATGCCAGTGTTGGCGGTACTAGTATAAATAAAATTAGATTGAATTCAAAGTGCTTTTCCTCCTTATTTCACCCCGTGTCAGACGTGAAGGTTCAGTCTTAATCTAATCAGAGTCCTTGATTTCTATCTGGTGATAGGCTTCAAGTCTTTAATTTCGAATACCTTTGGCAGACTTGGTTGTTATACCTCCTCCTATGTTTACTGGAAGTTCTTTCTTCCTTTTACTTATCTTTTTGGTTGTTCATTACAGTCATCTCCTAACGGTCACAATGGCTAAGTGAGCCTCCACCCCCATTACCACATCTGCTCTGCATTCATCAGTGGTTTTGTCTTGTACTGTCGAGAAGAACTTCGCCCTAGAGGTTGAAGTCTCTCACCTTTGGTATCACATCTCTGTACTTTCTAGGCGATTTCATCGCACGGGGAAAGAGATATCTGCCTTCTCGGCAGTCATCGAGAATGAACGCGCTATCAATCGGAGTTATCTCATAATGTTGGTAGCTGCAGCTCCTACAGTTATCTCCTCATCGCATGTCCCCTCAGTCACTGCGATTACTACGGTGGCCTCAGTTGGGGGGGGTGGGCTAGACCCTGTGAATTCTCGGGGTCCAGCAGAGGAGCTCGCTCGGGGGAATGTTACGCTGCCAGTTATCGCGGTCTCTCCTGCAGCTGCAGTTGTAGGAGGTGGTGTGGGTGGACCAGTTCATGATTCGTCAGGGCCAGTTGAGATGCTTGCTCCTAATATGGATGGGGTGGATCCTAGTGTGGTGATACCAGCTATGGTAGTATCGCCCCCTTCAGGGGGATGTTGCCTGAGCCCATGGCTGGTTGGGGTAATGCCTCTAGTGGCATCCCTCCTGTGGTGATGGGTGGTGATGAGGGTAGCCTATCTACTCCTGTTACTAGACCTGCACCTGGGATTGGAAAAAGGAAGAAAAACAAGAAGCACCAGGTCAAACAAGACCAGACCTCAGTTTGCTACTAGTCACCCATGTGGAAGGGTCATCGCCTTCACTAGTTCGCTACCGCCAACCGGCTACTACAGAGTCCGCGGTGGGTTTGCCACCTGCGGAGCGAGCTGAAGAGTTGGAGGAGGAGCTGAATACCTGGACTTGTTCAGTCAAGTGCCAACAGCTTGGGGACTATATCATCCTGGCTGCTGCTATCAAGATTTTTGTGCTGTGCTGCTGGTGTAGTGCCCCCCTGATTCTCTATGACCATTCATACCCCCTTGGCTAGGGAGCCCTCACCCTGTAAGTCGGCTTTTTCTAAGGCTTACGCGCTTGGGTATTTGGTGTCTCTTTTGTTTGAGAATGGGGAGGGGTGCCGGGGTGGTTGGCGGTATGTCTGGGTTTCATTGAGTGGGGATACTCAGGTGGGCTTCTGCTGTGGAGGAGGTTTTTGCAGGGTCACATTCAGGTGGCGGTAGTGGAATTTTTGTATTTTGTATGGGTAACTTAGCTGATGGGTAGACTGGACTGAGGATGATTTTTCTTTACCTATAATGGCTTTGTATTGAGTGTTTGTGTTGGGACATGACACAGGCATGAGTAAGGTACAGGATTGGAGGTTTAGTTGATCCGTAGTTAGTAGTATCCAGGATGCGACGACCTGGTGGCCTAGTCCTGGGGCTCATCATATGCCAGTATCGGTGGTATGAGGTTAAATATAATTTGATTGAATTCCAAGTACTTTTCCTCTTACTTTCACCCGTTGTCGGAAGTGAGCATAATCAATTCTTTACCTTATTTCTCTCGTGATAAATACTTCACCTACTGCTACTTGTTTGTGTTTTTCATTTTGGGCCGTCAGTTAGAGGTTAGTTGTTCTCACTTAGAAGGCACTTCAGTTTGAGATATCCGCGGCCTGGTCCCGGTAATCACTAAGTGTAGTTTAGGCGTGGATGGCATCTTCGACAGCCTCCTCATCCATGGATTCTCCCTCCCTCTTGCGGATGTTGTCCCTCGTTCAGTTTGACTCCAACACCTCCACCTCACTTCAGACAGCCTGTGTGGTCCTGTCTCCTGTGCCTGCTACTGAGGCCGACTGTGGCCTTATCCCCACAACTACATGGTCATATGTTGCACCTAGAGGGATCTTTGGTATCTTACAGTTTCACCACTACCATGGGTGTCAGAATGCGATGAACCCGCAGTTTGATGATTTGGTTCGGCAAATAGTCACTGACGCCACTGTTGCCATGATAAAAGAAGTGTCAGTTTTGGTGAGGGGTTGCCTAATTGGGAGAGGCTGTTCAGCCACATGTGGCCTGAATAAATACACCACGACAGGGCTCTTTATTCGATTCAACTCCGATCACGGCTCGGAAGATTCTCCAGCTCCCGTACCCTCCACATCTAACAACTCTCAGGCCGTCGTTCCTGAATCCTCTTTACCGCCCGCCAAGAGTGGCTTAGTTATGGCTAAGGTCGAGGTGAGTTCATAGTCTGGAGAAAGGGCTTTCTATGAGGCCCCGAAGTTCAGATTAGATGACACTGAGAATCAGGACTACAACCCTCCTAATGCTGGGACACGGCACTGTACACCGTCGCCATCCCCCACTAAACAATCTGCTACTCCGGTTTTGGAGCCACAATTCCTAAGAGCCATCAATGTCGATGAAGGCCGAAAGAAGCAGATCATTCCCACCCTCCCAGGCTTGTCACTTGATGTACATCATGGGTGCCTGGCCATTCCCCCACTTGCGAGTCTCCCGTCGACCACCGAGGCCACACCCCCATGTCTCTACTGGTAACCGAAGATGTCCTGCCTTCCTCTACGGTGTTGGCTCTGGACACTTCCATGGATTTAGAAGCAGGATTTAACTCTGAAGTGACTGCGCTTGGAGACAGCATCCATGCCCCCTCACCAGCAATAGCGTCATCACCACCGGCCTTTGATAAAGAAAGGACTTTGCAGGAAGGACAGCTGTTGAGCTCCCAGGATGTTTCACACGACGTCCAGACACTGTTAGAGGTTCAACATTGGGATACCCAAGCCGAAGAAGCTGATGCCACTGTGGCTTAGGCAGATTCGATCATGGCAGCGGTATGCCAGATGCTGGATACAGGTAGGACTCCCTCTCCGGGGCTCTGCCCAGGTAGTATAATTAGATCTATGTTGGAAGGGCTGGAGGACATCTGCTCTGGCAACACTCAGCCCCTCCTCTCCTCAGATTCCAGGTTGATTGAGGACGACATGGTACATGATGTCCGGGCTTAGATGAACAACCGCACCGCAGTTGGTAATAAAAGACCAGAGGGTAGGGTGAATTACTGGAGCTGGGTACACCTGCTGGAAGAGGTGGCGAAGGGGCTCATAGATATTGTTGGCAAGCAAGGAGAAGAGGTAGAAATCCTGCAAGGTAAGTTGTCACTCCTCCACCGATCTCCTTCACTGGTATCCAGCAATATCCCATTTGGTTTGTTGGGAACAACACTACCCCCTGCCCCCTGTACGGGAAAGGAAACTGCTACAGCGGCTCCTACTACTCAAGCCTTCTTCACAGAGGTAGTGCAAAGGATAGCATATATGCCCAAGGCTCCCACCACTCAGAAAGAACAGGCACCCTATGCCTGCCCCATATCAGCAGCCTCCACCCACCAGTCTAGTAGTGGGAGCTCCTCTAGCGAAGGGGGGGCAACCTTAAGTGTTGCTCACAGAGGCGAAAGCAAATTGGCATACTGGAAAAAAGAGGATAGGGAGGAAGAAGAAAAGAGAAAGGGAAGAAAACATGGTAAACGCCTAAGCAGTGCTGCCAGAAGGAGAAGAAAGGCTGCCAGAGGATCTGATAGCGAGAAGGAGACAGCGACCCGGGCCAAGACTCAGGGAAAGAACACAGATAAGCAGGAACCAACTCTGGTGGTAGAGACGCCTGCTGCTCCGCCGGCTCAGTAAGGGCCCACAGCTATGGCCAGCATCAAGGTAACCGCAGTCCCGATGTGGCAGGAGTACTGACAAGTCCATAGAGGCCTCTGGACCTACTCAACTCAGTACAGGTACCGCCACAGTAGTCACCAACCCCAGATGTCTGCGGAAGGTATATGACTATGCAGTTCGCTACATGCAAGGTGGTTGCCTTACCAGAACGAGTTGTCATCAAGGCTATTAGGAACCGAATCAATACGACCTTCTCCAACCAAGGAAAGATTTGTGGTAATCCCCCGTACATTCATGCTGGTCATGTCCAGTTTGAGATTGGTTCTATCTTTTTGACCCTGGCGGGATATTCTGTTACAGAATTAGGCAACCGGCTCAATAAGGCGAGGCTTGACCTACTTAGAGAATTGTCACTCCCAGAATTTGAGTTCCTGAGGAATCTGGAAAAGGTGAGGATTTTTCTTTCCAGCATTCCACTTGCTAACACAGGACAGGAATCAATATGGAGGGTTGAGGAATGTACTGGAAATGCAGCCTTTGATGACCTCCGCACTGACTTGGAGCAATCCAACACTGGTGTAGTTACTATTTCCCGACCAGATATTATGGGATCCATCCACCCCATGAGGCAAGCCAATACTACAACGTGTGACATCCGCTTTGTAGTCGAAAGGAATAAGGCCATCAAGGAAAGAATAGCCGAAGGAAAGGTTTAGCTGAGATGGGGAGCCCGCAATGTTCGGGTATTTGAAGAACATAGACTCCTAAAGGTTTGTGGTAAGTGTTTGGAGACTGGCCACTTGGAAGCTACTTGTGGTCGCCCACCCTGGTGTCGGTTCTGCTTTGGAGTACATTTCTCCCAGGAATATATGTGCAGCAACTGTAGATGCCCTGAAGGCGTAGGATAGGCCTGTGGATATACGAGAAGACAATGTTGGCTCTGCAACCAAATGGACCACTTCACTGAGTATGAGCAGTGCCCAGGGGTCAGGTCGTCGCCCCCAGTTACATCATCCTCGCCTCCAAAACGGAGAACAGCCCCTTTAACGGAACCTGCCAAGAAGCTGGAACAAGAGGGAAGTAAGACAAGCAGGACCCGAAGACCATGCCGCAGTCCTGGAAGGTCTCCAACACCAAGGCTGGTTAAGATTAGCAGCGATGAGGAAGAAGGTACCAGCTGTAAGTCGGATAAGGCCAATGGTAAGGAACCAGAACATCTCTCCTCCTCCCCCGCCCCGGCTTGTGGGATTTCAAAAACCACTACCACCACCAAGCCCAGCCAGGAAGATACTTTTTGGATGGCCTGGGACTAGGATAGTGGTGTCCCCTATACCTCTGGCCCTTGCAGCCCGAGTGGATCAGTTGAGGTCTCCTTTTAATGCTTATTATGACAATGGCATTAAATGTGTGGAGGAGTACTCGGAATCGGGTGCTGGCATTTAATTTGTTTTCATTTGTTCATTTGTTTTTTATTATTGAAGCACCGGTTGACCTGGAGCAGCTACATCTACCTATAGATGTTGATGGGTGAGATTTGTTTTCTTTTATTAAGAGGTCTGGTATTGAGGTGTTTGTTCGGTCCAACATTTGTGGGATACTTAAAGTGGTGGGACACTAGGAGATCAGTGCCAGTGTTGGCTATTGGGAAAAGAGGGTAAAGAAAGTACTCGCCGGAGTCTACTTCCGACCCAGCTATACTAAGAACCAATTTGTTGGTTGGTTGGATGAAGTCGGAGAACTCCACATAGTGTTTGGAGACTTCAATACCAGACATCAAGATTGGGACCTCAGGGTGGACCATAATAACACGAGTGGACAATGGCTGAAACAGTGGTTCACGGCCCCGACGCATGATATGAATACGGTCTCCCAGATGGTACCAACCTTCGGTGATGTTTCCAGAATCAATCTTTACCTACACTGAGCACCCTATATCAGGCATCGATACCGGGATGCTGCTGGTTGCGAGCAAAGTGCCCAAGCCCTTAACTTGGCGGCTTACCTCTTGGACAATATCATTCGTAGAAGGCTAGCCTGGAAGAAGGTAGTATGGGAGAAGATTGGAAAATGGTTGAATAGCCTAGAAGAGGTGGAAGATGGTGAGTTGTGGGAAGGAGTGAGATGAGTGGTGGATGCACTCCCATGGGCCTCCTTTGGTGGAGGTCAGTGCCAGTGGTAGACACCCAAGTTGGACAGGATGAGATTGAATGTGGCCCGGCTACATCGATACTCCAAATGCATACTAGAGCTGATGCAGGACTACAAACTGGCCCGATGTGTCTACCAGGCATGCCTGTTAAGCGCTAGATTCAAGCACATCAGTGAAAAAATACCAGAGAGTCAAGACTCAAACATCTTCAGATTGGCACAGAAGCTAGAAGCTAAGCGAACACTTCCCTCCATGGCCTGCCCAGATAGGTCCTATGCTACTAGGCACGCATATATTAGTAACCTGATTGCACAACAGTTACTCCCTGTCACTTCCACCTCTTAGAAGGACTCTGAGATCGCTATGGATAGTGCTCAAGAGATGGAAATTGCTCTAGCAAGGTCCCCTATGCATACAGGCCCAGGTAAGGATGATATTGGTTATCCTTTTCTACCTTTTTGGAAGTGAAGAGATAAGGTGATGTTGAGACGTCTAGTCAACTATGGGTTACAGCACGATATCCCAGACTGGCATAAGGCTCAGGTGGTGCTCACACCCTGGCAAGACAAACCCAAGTATGATGTCGTGAAGTTATAAAGAATGATATATCTCCTGCCGATACCGGCAAACGTCTTGGAATACATGGTCTAGTTGAGACTGGCTGCCTTCCTGGATCTGGGAGAAACACAATTTGGATCTCGTCGAAAGCGTGAGGTTCATGATGCCATCGCAGTAGTCTTTGAGTTCTTGCAGCATAAAGTAGAATACAAATGACTGATATTGTCAATGGACGTCGAAGGAGGGTTTGATAACATTGATGTCAATCTCCTGTCAGACTTTCTGGTGGCGAGAGAGCATCAAGTATACCTTTGCCAATAGATCTGACGGTGGGCTTTCTGTCTTTAGGTACGGTTTTGCATCAAGGATGCGTCTCCCGACCCTATGATATCAGTAAAAAAGTGCCTCAGTACTCGCCCCTGTCCATGTTGCTCTTCGGTGGGTATGTGGCAGACATATTCAGGCCACGCATGCGATACTCCACTAGTATACATCAACTGGTAGTCTCGTTTGTTGACGATGGGGTTATTATGGTAGCAGCAGAGTTGAGTAATGCAGCCCGCTACAATGCAGGACAGATATTTACAGACTGTGACCATATAGCCAGCGCCAGGGGAATGGGGCTTAGTGTCCTCAAAACTCAGTAGATTGGGTTTGGGAATAGGGAGTGGGAAGGAATAGAATTGTTAGGAGAAATGGGGTTACCTTCAGGGGACTTACAGGTTCTTAGGTATAGGTTTAATGTAATTCTTAGCTTTTCTTCTCATGTAAAGTATTGGTTAGAAAGGGGATTGGGTGTTAGGAGAAGGATTTTGTAATTAGGGAGGAGGTTTGGAAGTATTGGTGGATTAGAAGCATGGAAAACTTACCGCTTGGTACAGGCAACCTACCTTCCGAGAGTCTACTATGGTCTTGAGTTTGTAACCGACCATGTATCATATGTGAAGCAGATTCAGGTCTACGTTAATGGCTGCCTCAGATCAGTGTTTCAAACGCCTATGAGATTGGCTAGCAATATGCTCTTGGCCAAGTTTGGAATGCCACCTGTTGTGATTCAGGAAATGTACCTACAATGGAGGTGTTACAGCTGGTTCATTAATTATTGATATTGTGACCAGTATCTATGGTTCGGGGAAATACGGCTACAATGGAAGGAGAAAGTCATGGTGGCACATTGGTAGACTTCAGATAAGAAGCTCACCTGCCGCCCGACGGTTTTGATTGGGAAAGGCAAGGTGGTGATGGCTGCGGGCCCCCAAGTGTTGTACACAGACCTCTGCAAATATTTAGATATGGTCATATACATGGATGGATTCAAGTGCTCTGAGGGGGCTGGCACTGTTGGCAGTGTTTGAGAGAGGTGCCTTGACGCCTGTTGACAGATGCTCGGTTCCTCCATCTTGGAGCATTGTGGAATACAAGTTGTTTGCTGTTGTGTATATGCTGCAGCATGCACAGGGTGTAGCCGAGAGATGCCCGGTCCATGTGTTCCTGGACAGCAAGTCAGCCCACATCATAGTTGACAATATGTTTTCAGATGGTGACTCAGCTGAGTTGTGGGAGGTAATGGTACCCCTGTTGAATGCATTCTCACATGTCAGTTTTGGTTGGGTCCCCGGTCACATGGGGATTGATGGCAACGAGATGGTCGACCAGAAGGCTAAGGACAGGGTCGGACATCCCTTGCACCTTCTGCTTTGGGAAGGCATTAGCTTTGGCATTAGTCCTGCTGCTCTGGCTTAGGAGCTTTATAAGGAGGAATAGGGGACTTGACATGCTAGTGAAAGGTATAAATATTACGCCCAGGAAAGCAAAGAACCCAACACCTCCGAGGTCTGACCCGAATGGATTCCTATGTTTTATTAAGGATCCATAGTGGGACGGGCATGATCGGCCTTGACCGCTGTGATGGGAAGGAAGACCAGTGCCACTGGATTGAATGTCCCTGTTATGTTAGAGGGCGTCCTGCTAATGAAGACTTGTATAAGGATTTGGCAGTTTTGAGGTGGAAGTGCTAGTAGGTGGATCATTGATAGTTAAGCCTGGGAATCCCTTGTCATGTCGAGATGGTGAATGTGAGTTAGTTGTTGCAGGTAACCCCTTTGATAGCACATTGATGGTGGAAAGGGATGGCAGGACTGTGTTGATAGGTGACCCTATGACCTGTACTCAGTGGGAGAAGAGACACGATAGTGCTGGCTACGTCTTGCCAGGCGTGGTGAGATTACTGAAAAAGTGGTTCTTTTTACCGGACCAGTAGAGGTGGGAGTGTCCCTGTTGTGGGACCACCATTTCCACTACGGCTACCAAGCAACATGCTACCTTCACAGAAAACTTCAAGAAATAACCCCGGTATTTACAGATATATCATGATCGATTTCGGCATTCTCAGCACTGGTAGTGGGATGAACTGAACCTCGCGACACGGACATCGGTGGTCTTGAGTTGGGCTAAGGTGGACGGGTTGCTGAAGGAACTCTGCAGCCCCTTTTGTGATTTGGTGTTGGTGGAAGGCTACTTGGATCTTAGGTTGCATTACAAGAGGATGGAGGGATGTTGGGATAGACTGTATGTTTTCTTTGTTACATATGTGAGCCACATTGTGTTGGGGGCGGATAGGAGTCAGGGTATAAGACAGTGGCTGGGTCTTGAGGTGGAAAGCCACATTAATCCAGGACAGCACTAGTCGCTGCGAGCGCCCTAGAGCCCACATAGATAGTGAATTTTGGATTTATGTTTGGGAGGAGTAGTCGCGAGGCAGAATGTTCCACGGTAGTGTATTTTAGATAGTTTGTTTTATGGGTCACGGGGGAGACTAGTCATATGCCAGTGTTGGTGGTACTAGTATAAATAAAATTAGATTGAATTCTAAGTACTTTTCCAGGTCCTTGCCCTCACTACGTCCCGAGCATTTGTTTCGCACCCATAGTGGGCCTTGATACCTTGGATTCTGGGGGAGATATCTGAGCTCGCTTAGTAGTTTCTAGGGTTCTTGGTTTTGAGGTCTGCTGGTGTTACGTGATAGATTACTTGTTTGCTTCTCATTTTGTTGCTTGCTAGTTATCTCATGATGCTGGCACTTTGAGCACTTCATCACGGTCACTTATGAGCACCTTTCGGTAAAATGCTTTCAGCTTCCTGTCTATAGACTACTTGCTGCTTTCACGTTTGAGTGGGGGGATAGAACATTCTGTTTAGAGGGATGACCCGTGTTGTTCTTGGGACCAGCTCATGGTTGTTGGGTTTTAATAAAGTCCTTAGTTCTCGCGATGAAAAATACCCTTAGGTTAGACTAATAACCTTTCCAAGTTCAACTCATCATACCGGCCGCACCATTCCTCTCGTGGTAGGGCAGTGCATGCCCAGCCCCTCCTTGTTACCTTACGTTTCAACCATCAGAATCCTACAATGTTGTTTATTACTGTTCTCTTGGAAGTTTTGTCCTTGCGGCATTTACTGTGGTTCAATCAGGTGTTTCCTCCTCGCCGTAGTGGCGATGACTTTGACCCTGAAAGGTCTTACCTCCTGGTGTGGTGTTCATTGCTGCCTGGGGTGGTGTGGGACGATTAGCTGCCACACACTCACATTGTCTGTACGTTTGAGTGGTTTGGTAGTGGATTGTGGTTGGCGGCTTCACCAATTGCAAGTGGGGCGTACCTTCCCTTTGGCTGCTTCTATTCACTCGCCCTCCCCCTTCATGTTACATCTGTTGGGGGTGCCTAGTGCCCGTCGTTCGGTCTGTGCCTCTTGCCGGACCAGTAGGGCTGGCTTTGGCTCTCTCTGCCTACTTTTTTCCAGCGTGGTTGGACTTGAGTTCAGTTGGGTTGGATTGTATAGCTGGTGCCAGTACCTTCAGATATTGGTGCTGCCTCGTTTGTGGCTCCCAGCTGTCACTGGGAGGTCCGCCTTTGGTTGCGAGAAGCTAGGGGCTAGGGCTCTGCTGGTGTGGCCAGGCCCAATGGCTGCCTGATGGGGCTAGGTATAGGCTGTCCTGTGGCTATCGGATGGTTGATCTGTCTGAAGGGCTGAGAGGCTGGATAGACTCTGTGGCATCTGGCATGTGGGTCTTGGGGGGGGCTGATTGGAGGTGAGAGGCCCCTGTAAGTACCGGTCGGGCCTGCGTCAGGTTGGGTGAGGTCTAATTAAGTGTTTCCAGCCTGGCTTGGGCTGTTGAGTGAAGCTGCTGAGCGCTGCAAAGCTCCTCGACAGACCGACTGGTTGATGGCCACCTGTGCAAATAGTAGGTTGTGACCACCTGATTGCACTTGTTTGGGTCTTGCATACTGGGCTTTGTGGGGTTTGTTTAGTTTCTTTGGTTTGGCTGCGGGTTTGGCAGGAGGAGGCATGGCACCATGGATGGGGGAGAGACCCCACTGATCTTTCTTAGTCTGTTACTACCTCTATGTATTTACTATGTTTGTACTATTTTGGTTGGGGGATAGGCAGCGGGTAAAGGTCCTCCTCAGTGTACACTCTTCGGAGGCAACTGGCAATATGGGTTCATAGAGTCGATGGCCTGACATGCAGGTACAAGAGATTGACATGTTGGTTACCTCCCCCCTGCTATTGTGTCGCCTGTAGGTTTAGTTTGTGTGATTGTTGGTTGGTTTTCTACTCTGGTGGAGGTTTTGCGGGACAGTCTTCAGACTGGGTGGTAGTGATTTTATATTTGTTGGAAGAGGAACCTGGTCAGTTTGGTCTTTTGCTCAGCTTCGACTACGCTTAGTGCTGGTTAGCTTCATACCAGATGGGCTACGGACCTGGACCAGGGTGGGTGCTGGGTTGTTTGATGGCCTTGTAATTAGCTCTCGTGTGGGCATAACTCAGGAATGGCATATGCGGGGCCGAGGACCTAGTTAGCTTTGGATTAGTGGTATACTGATTAGCAGTATTTCTGCACCAGCGGGGGCTCGTCATATGCCATTGTTGGCGGTACGAGTTTAAATAAAATTAGATTGAATTCCAAGTACTTTTCCTTCTTCCTTCATCCTGTGTTGGAATGTGAAGATTCAGTGTTGATCCAATCAGAGCCATTGATTTCTATCTCACAATAGGCTTCAAGTCTTTAACTTCGATCACCTTTCAAGTGTGTTGTAGTTACACCCCCTGCTACATTTGCTGGAAGTTCTTATTTCCTTTCACTTATCCTTTTAGTTGCTCATTACAGTCGCCTCCTCACGGTTGCAATACCTAAGCGAGCTTCCGCCCCATCTCTCCCATATCCACTTTACTTTCGTCAGTGGTTTTGTCTCATGCTGTCAAGAAGAACTTCACCCTTGAGGCTGAAGTCTCTCACCCTTGGCATCACATCTCTGTTCTCTCTTATTGACTTCATCGCACTGAAAAGGAAACATCTACTTTGCTGCCTGCCCTGGAATCAGAACGCAATACTGTTCACAGTGTGGTTACGATTTTGATGACTGCAGCTCCTACGGTTATCTCCTCTTTGCTGGTCGCCGTGGTCGCTTCAGAAACTAAGGTGGTCTTGGTTGGGGGGGTGGACTAGACTCTGAGAATTCTCAGAGTCCAGTAGGGGAGCTCTCTTAGGGCAATGTTGCACCACCGGTTATCCTGGCCCCTCCTGCAGCTTCGGTTGTGGGTAGTAGTATGGATACACCAGTTCCTGATTCGTCAAATTCGGTTGAGGCACTTACTCCTAGCGTAGGTAGGGTTGGTCTTGGTGTGCTGATACCAACTACAGTGGTAGCACCCCTTTCGGGAGGCCAGGTGCCTGAGTCCTCTATTGCTGAGCCCATGGCTGGTCAGGATAATGCCTCTGGTGGCATCTCTCTTATAGCAGTAGGTGGTGATGTGGGTGATCCATCCAGTCCTGTTGCTAGACCTGCACCCAGAAGTAGGAAGAGGAAGAGAAACAAGAAGTGCCCGGTCAAATAAGATCAGACCTCACCTATGCTACTTGTCCCTGACTCAGAAGAGTCATCCCCTTCGGAGCTTCACTATCGTAAACTAATACCATAAAGTCTGTACCAGGTTTGCCATCTCGGGAGGAAGTTCAAGAGTTGGAGGAAGACTTAGATTCTTGAGTGTATTCGGCCAGGTATAGACGCCTTTGGGACCACCATATCCTGTCTGCATCTACTAAGGTTTTTGGGTTCCGCTACTACTATAGTACCCTCTGGATTATCTACAAATGTTTGTACCCCCTCAGCTAGGAAGCCCTCATCCTGTAAGTCGGCTTTCCCTTGGGTCTACGTACTGGGGCTTTGGGTGTTTTTTTTGTTTAATGGTGGTAGGTAGGTGACATGGCGGTTGGTGGGATGTCCCAAGATCTTTGAGTGGAAACACTCTGGCAGGTTTCTATTATAGAGGGGGTTATCATAGGGTCATATTCAGGTGGTGGTAGTATATTTTTATATATTGTACAGGTAACTAAGCTGGCAGGCAGGCTTGGCTGAGGAGGACCTTCTTTACCATTGATGGCTTTGTATTTAGTGTTCGTATTGAGGCATGATGTGGGCATGCCTGACGTATAAGGCTGGAGGCTTAGTTAGTTTGTAGTTAGTGGTATCAGGAGTGTGACAATATTAGAGCCGGGCCCTAGAGCTCATTATTTACCAGTATTAGCAGTACGAGTTTAAACAAAATTAGATTGAATTCTAAGTACCTTTCCTACTTATTACTTTAATAAATATAAAATACCTTTACCCTCTTTATCATGATCACAACCATTATTGCTATTACAATTACGAGAATACTCTACGCATAGTAGAGTTAGAGAAAGCTTACAATAGATGTTACAGATAGAAGTCATTGGTCCTGTACTATCTGAAATGTAGGCATAGGCCTCAGAGCTATCGTATAGCCAAAGAAGAAGAAAGAGAAAGGGAAGTATCATTAACTGTCAGCAAGAACTAATTATCTGAAGGGTGATCGTTACAAGCTAGTCATGAGTCAGTCTTCTATTGGCTGTAATATCAGCTCTCGAGCAATCAGCAATGCTTGAATCAACTCATTCAATCTTTCTGAACCAACCTGATCCCATGCTTCTTGCAGTGCATGCTTTAGAGAATTCATATCAGAAATTCTCCCATCCCACTTACCCAAATAGCACTCTATGTCCCACTATCAAGTTTCTATAAGATTGAGGTCTGGTAACTGCGGACACTATGGAAGCACCTCTACCTCATTTTTGACCCATAACTTAATAGCATGCTTTTTGTAACCTGGAGTACCATCTTCTACCACCTGTGTCCAGCCATACTCTTCACTGGACTTATACCAGAATGGGATCAAATGTGAATCCAGTATCTGGACTGTATAAACCCCAGAGTTTATTGTAACTTTTCCATCTACACAAGCTAAATCGCTTTTCAAGTGCCCACATAATCCACCACATACCATTACTCCTGTAGATGCTAACTCACATATCTTATCCAAGCAGTCTGGATAATATTACTCTTCTGCATTTCTAATGACTTGTGGATGGCTACTAAAACCAGCTATAGAAAAGGACTGATCACACCACACAGTTCTGAACAAGTAATCATAGGTCTAATTCAACTTTTCCTGAGACCAGAATACTCACTTTTGATAATAGTCAAGCCTTACTTCCTACTTACAATGTGGGGTCTACTTATGATACCTGTGAGATGAAACAATATCCCCGACATGATCAGGATAGTATGAGAGACCAAGATTGTCTCTAATGTGTTCCCACAGCATTTGCCATGTATTGCTGTCCTAGGTAGTATATAAGATAATTTTCTGTGTATCTTCCTCATTAAACTTAGGCGGATGTCCAGTATGCTTACGATTGGCAAGTATGCCTGAACTCTTTGTATGTAAATATATTATGTGACAGGTATGCCATTCAATTCCCACCTGTTTTGAAATTTCTTTCCATAGTGTAGGGGCACATTTTTCGGTAAAGTGATCACGGAGATTGACCATATACAGTTGTTCATCACGAGTAGTTTCGTTTCAGTATATGTTACGATGGTACTTGCTATGGATGTCCGGATTTTTCATAGTTACACAATTGATAATATGGAGTAGTTGTATCTAGATACAGATCTTGTCAGGATAAAAAGTCTCCCCATCAGCAAAGATTTATCTTGTATCTGATACGTGGGTGCTGCATTCTGACATGCACGGCCCCTCACTTAGGTACTGTGCATCCTGCGCATCCTGACGTAAGTTGTAATGCCTCCTAGTATCCTGTGTGTTCTGGGTTGCATTGTGATGCAATTTTGTGTCCTCAGCATGCTGGCCCACACCCCAGCCCCAGGTTGAATCCTGTCTGTCTAAGCTTGTGAATCTATTACTCCCTTGCCTCAGGTTAGTTTGCTTCCTTACAACAATATCCAAAAAATAATTGAGTTATGCAGTTGTCTAAATTTCCCCTCTAGATCCGATGATCTCTACCCGGTGTCTCCCCCTTATCCTGACAGTAATCCCTTGTCTACTACTCTCTGAGTGTTAGCTGTGTGTGGCGTCTATGCTCCTCTTGCATCCAGTTCCTCTTATTTATTCTTGCGACCTTATTTCTTCATCAAACAGGCTCTCCTACATTGCTTCCTCATCCCGCTGTACATACCTCCTCCTTTTGGCTCCACAGTACTCTGACATCTCACCCTGCCGGTAAGGCCACAGGACACCACCAATATTGTTCCTCTCCTTATTCTCGATTTGGTCACTCAGATATGGAAACTCAGTCCTCCTATACATTCTTGGCCATCAATTCTAAGTTGGCACACTTTCCAAGATCATTATGTTCTTAATATCACAGGTTGTTACAATCTCTAGACCAATTCTTGATCATTCGTATCTTTAATTATTACTATTTGATTATATCTACATTTGACCTACTATCTAGTAATAGTGTTTGCTCCAAGTGAGTCTTGTGAGGCGGTTGCCACATAGGCAAAACTCTCAATGAGCAGGACAGGGATTCGCTAGACGCTAACGTGTATACCTACTTTATGAGATCCATGAGTTCATCAATAAATTTCATTAAAAGTCCTTAAATCAATCTGACTGTTGACAAGCCATCAATAGTCACCCGCCGGAATTGCACATGCAAGACTGAGAATTGTACCAATGTTGACGATTGTAAACCTTCATGCATCTGGCCTCAGCCTGATAGTGACAAAATCATGAAACCCTGATGGGCATCGAGAATTCAGAGCATTCAATATCTGAATACATGAAAGTCAGTAGGCTCTGCCAGTATCCTGGTGGTCTTGCTGTTTGAAGAGTGTAATTAGATTCCTAGGGTGCCGGCTCTGGAGTTCTCCATACATTTCTTCCATACCAACCTGTAGTCAAACTCAATGGTTGCCACTCATCTGGTTCTGGAAGAGACAGGTTTCTGTAGATCCTGCTAGTAGACGTTGTAAACATCATCTCCCTGGAATGCTAGAACTGGGAATTCAAGATATGTCATCAGTTCCTCAGAAAGGTATTGAATTATAGCGGCGTCTTCAGAAGAGCGCTGCTCCTTGGCCAGGCTCTCACAGCTACATCATATCAATTCGATATTTGTTGTCTCACTTTAGATGTCTAAGACCTTGCAGATATCAAGAAGGTTTGCAATGTCAAGATAATATCCCTTCAGGTGTCTTTGGCTTGTTTTCGGCTCAGATTAAGTACTTGGAGTATCCAAAATTAGAGGAGCGTCAGATGGGATTTGGACTCTGTGACATCACAAGGAATCCCATTTTAGTAGTCTCATCCAGATTGTATGTTGTTGCCCGTAGCTTTGCAGAATCTGTCTCATGGCATTATCTTTATTCCAACATTGCCATTTGTCCTTGATTTACTCCTTATGTTCCAGCTCACCAAACTCAGTAGGATACATCTGCATGTTACCAAACTGGTATATATGATCGTAAAAGTGACTCAGTAGATGCATCTTTATAAAATTTAAATGTGATTCTACTTGAATCAATTCCATGCATCGATCGTTATCCTCGTCTCAATCCTGCACATGCACATGATGTCTCTTTGATCTAGTGAGAGTTTGATGCACATTTGTTCTTCCGTTGTCATAGTTCCCTCCACAGGTTGTCAACCATTGTGAATATCTGTTTAGATACTCAAAATTCAAAGACGATATCCTTCATCTTGTAAAGTCGAATGAGATATTGTTCTATATAATCTATAGTCTCAGATGTATTACTTCGGTATTGGTCTATCATACTGAAATCAAGTAATGATCAGACACAGGTAAGAGCACGTTTAACATGTAGTACCTGAGTACTATCTAGCTGTCTCAACACAACTGCGAGAACTCATAAAATATATTACTCCCAATCATGATACCAAGATCGTCAAATATAGTTTGGACATCATGCATGGGTAACTCCTCCAACTCATCCCATGTTTCCTGTTCTAGATACTTGTATCTTGTGTAATCTTTGGTAGGATATCGGTTCTTCATGCAGGCTCCTAATATATCCAGTAATATCTTACATTTAGGATAGGCATTGGATTTTACTCCATGTCATACAACCTTTTCCATATGGTCAGCAATCCACACCACCAAGATAAGAAAATACAAGCTGACTTTCCTGTAAACACCGTCAATTGGTCTGCCTTTACATGCTGTAAGTTGTAATGGATTAAAAATAAGATTGAATACATCGTGTAACATATCAGCATTGATTCCTTGTTAGACATTGTTGGCAGAAGAGGTTGGTGGAAACTTGGATGAGACAGGTAATAGTGTAAAAAAGAGCACAGTCATCGACCCAGGTCAATTACCCTAGGACACTGGAAGATTTCCAATTGTAATATACATGGGCCATGCCTTCATATCGCTGGAGAGGTTCATGAGATGGGTCTGATACGATATCCCGATAATTTGGATCAGAGTCACACCATGTGAAGGTGTTTCCTATCATCACTTAACCTGTATTTTCGTCAGGGTGGAGAGAATAACCCATTTGGCACTATACTTGAATGTTCCACCACTAGTCCACCATATGCATTTCTGCATATATCCTCTTACCTTGGAAATTGTATTCAAGTCACAGTGCATAAATAAAATCATCTCAGTAAATCATCTGAGAGAAATGGTATTGAACACAGTCTAGAATGTTGCTGTAGAAGAAAGGTAAAATTCTCACGCTGTCCTCCACTTGGCCCTTAAACCATCATAGATATTCGCCATACGGATCCAGCTTAATGAGGTGTTTCTGAGCGTATACATTGAGCGATAGCCAATGTCGTGGAATTGCTGAGACCACTAGTGAAGTATTCATTAATCTGTCCCATAGAAACCTTGCCTTCAATGAACCAAGATGCCAGTTTGAAACTTTGCTTGCAGGTAAATGGTGCCCATGGCTCCTGGCACAGATTTTTGTATTCTACGTAAAATCTCTTCACCTTCCTAATAGATTCCCTAGACCCTGGATAGTAGGCCAGATCACTTGACGCCAACC
This sequence comes from Tuber melanosporum, assembly GCF_000151645.1. NCBI lineage: Eukaryota > Fungi > Ascomycota > Pezizomycetes > Pezizales > Tuberaceae > Tuber > Tuber melanosporum. The sequence continues at coordinate 205,908 of NW_003299087.1, read as the reverse complement.
ATATTCTGATAAGATTTGGTTTTTCCACATTATACTTAGAGGTAACTCTATTTCGTGCATTCTGTGAGTAACTAACAGGATCCAGGTCTGATTGGTAGCTGGAATCCACATGTTCATTCTCATGCGACAGCGCCTCTTGGGGCAATATGTGGAATTCTGTGTGATAATTATGATTGCTGGAAGAAGGATGCTGTCTGCAAGACACTAGACGATTGCACAAATCTGCATGTACCATTCATAGTTGTTTCTCGAATGGGCCTGTACACGTGTACTTACGGTGACAGAATAAGCACTGGATTAGCATTTTGGAAGTGAGCAAAGTCAATTCTGAGAGGCCTGTGTGTACTGTGAGATGCTAAAGAGTAGTGTTTGTGTTGTGGACATAATACAGGGCCAAGGACTTTGGATACTTATGGTTATAGCAAATCTAGTTGTCCAAGCAGTTAAGCGTATAGTATCCATACATTACATGACATCAAATGTTTTGCATTCCAGATAATATGTTTTATCTGCACTTAAATATCTCAGATCTAGTGTTTGTGTCCATGTTTATCTAGTGCTCTACATTTCAACTTGTATTGCATAATGGTTCTGGATGTCTTTACTGAAAGCATTCTAGACAGGCAGTATAAGAGACAGTATGTGGATTTCCCTGATTGCAATACTTTTGTTCGCAACGAGATGGATGCGCCGGGAATCGACCCTGTCTCAACCTGAATCAATTACGTTAGAGATTTGTTGTAGCATTGTGTAAGGATCCCTCCTCGAATAGTTAGTTCTTGGTGACTGGGAATGATACTTCTCTTCTTCTTCTATTTCTTTCCTTAGTCTTGTAATAGCACTAGGTCTCTTCCTACGTTACCAATGGTCAAGACCTTTGTCTTCTATCGGGAACCCCTATCGTAGGCTTTCTCTAACTCTTCTTTATAAAGATCTTTCCTTGGCGTAATAATAACGGTGCAATAAAGATAAAGATTGTAAAGGTGTTTTATATTCGTTAGAGCAATAAGTAGGAAAAGTACTTAGAAGAAAGTGTAAAGAACCTATTTCTCTCAGCCGCATCAGCCTCCTTATATAGTGTTCTTCCCGCCCGTGATCATGTGATACAAAGTGGTTACATGCGCCAAACCAAATCATAACAAACTAGTCATATGACCCAAGTGGTCACACGCTCGAAACCTATGACCTCGTAGCAAGGTCATGTGCAAAAACTCAGAAATCTATCATAGCACAATAAACAAGTCATATGACTCGAATAAGTCACATGTGCAAAACCCATGACCTCATTATGCGTTCATGTGCTAAATATAATCATATGTGCAAGGCATACATGCAAGGCACACTTGCAAGACATACTCGCCAGGCGCACGTCCTATAACTCATATTTGAGCCATGTTCAAAAGCATCACAAATCCTACATATAACAAATCATATAACTCGAATGAGTCATATATGTAAAACAATAACATACCTGTGACTCATAACCATGCGTCATGTAAAAGTCTTTTCCCTTCCAAGCCACATTCGTGATATTAGCTCCTCTCCCCCTAAGCCTGAGTCCCATCAGTCTCTTTCCCCAAGTTTCAATAGTTCCCGTCCTGCTGAACGCATGAACATCTGAAGCCTATTGACCTTGTCGTCTGCTTCACTCTATCATACTCTCACCATTGCCAAGCTGAGGTTCGCCATCTCAATCGGGTGCCGTGGAGCATCGTTCAGCTATCGTAGCTCCACAATTGTTTTGTCATTTGCCAGAATTGTGGCTTAGTCCCAACCAAGTTGTTCTCGGAGTACTCTAATTTGCCTGTATAGGTCCCTGACATCCAGTTCTGTTTCCGTAGATCAACTTTGGGCTCCCCCCTCCCTGGGCCTCATCCTCGAGGCCCTAGCCTGCTGCCATATCGCGGCATCTTTTCTATCCAACCTTTTCTTTGTCCCATCCTTCTGTAGCTCGTGTCCAGCAGGTATTTTCTTCATACTGTGTAACTTGCACGTATTGTTGAAGCACAGTTTCCGGTGCTTTAAGGCATGGTCCGGGTGTGCACCATACTTCTTGTATTCTCTCGGGAACTATTCCAAGCCTTCCTTGTTCCCATATTGTGTGGGACATCCATCATCATAGCATACAGTCCATGATATGGCATTATGCTGTGCTTGTTTTTCCTATTCCCTGAGTTCTTCGTCAGTCGGCCACATGAATGAGTATTCTGGGCTGGTTGGTGTGGTTTGGTGGAGGCTATCGCCCCAGCCCATGTGTGGTTGCAATGGCTTAGGAGCCTTTCCTTCTCCTTTGTCTTGGTTGAATGTGATCGTCACCTGGGCTGGGCTTGCCTGGTTATAGCTGGTTGAAGGTTGAGAGGGCATCTGGGGCGTTTTCAAAGTTTTGTGTGTAGTATCAAGTTTTATTGTGTTCACGTGAATATCCCGTCCACTTGGCTCTATATTGGAGGTGACGTTGGAAGCAGCGAGAGTCGACTATTTCATCGTATTCGCATTCTGGTTCTCCATCGAGTTCGATCGGAGGAGGAGGAATAATTGTTTGTATGAAAAACTTGTTGTCATTGTGTAATTCGAGGAGTGAGATGTAACATGTATTTTCTATTCACATTCAGGATGGAAGGTCGAGTTTATATGCTCGGTTGCCCACTCTTGCCAGTATTTGGAATGGTCCAATTTTCTTGTAGTCTAATTTCCTTAATGGTCACATCGTATATATATCGCATGGTATTAGCCATACTATATCTCCCAGTTGTATGTTTAGATCTGGCCTTCGGTGCTTATCATATTGTTCTTTTTGCCATTGCTGTGCTTGACTCATTTCGTATTAAAATATCTCGTGTAGTTTTCCCATGTCTGTTGTATCCGATATTATGCCATTAATCGTATAATATGAAGCCTGACTTTGTGGATGTTGTCAGTAATTTGCGAAGAATGGTGTTGTGCCACATGTTTCTTGTTTTCCATGGTTGTATGTGAATTCAGCCATTAATAGTAGTTTGTACCAATCATCCTGTTAGCAATTGACGTAGGCCCAAAAATATTGTTCCAGTATGGCATTTACCCATTCTGTTTGTCCATCCGCATGCGGGTGAAATGCAGTGCTCCGCCTATTTTATATCCCCAGTTTTCTGGTTACCTTTCTCCACAATCCTGATGTGAATAATGTTCCATAGTCTGTAATGATATTTTGTAGAATGCCATGAAGTCAGAAGACCTCTCGGAAGAATGTTTGTATAAAATCTCTTATGTCCATATCTTTTCTAACCAGAATGAAATGACTCATTTTGGTCAGACGATCCACCACCACCAGGATGCTATCGCAATTTTCTGATAATAGTAGATCCGAGATGAAATCCATGGTAATTGTTTCCCATGGTCGTTCGGGAACTTCGTGCAATTTCAGTAATCCGTATGGTGCATGTTTAGCCATTTTTGTTCTTTGGCATATGTCGCAATTCTTGACATATCTCTTGACATCTTCGCGTAGCCCTGGCCAATAGAATGACCTCTGGATGAATTCTGTGGTTTTAGACCTTCCTCTGTATCTTGCCATTCAGATGTAGTGGTGTTGTCGTATGATGTCTGTTCTTATCTTTTCTTCTTCCGGGATCCCTTGTTTTCTGTCGTACCATATCTTTCCATCCTTCCATTAGCATAAACCTAGAGAAATTCCTTTTATCTCTTTTTTTCCTTCTTTCAATGCTTCTCTTATGGTCTGAAATATTTTGTCCATTTCATTTGCCTTCTCAATTTCCTTATATTCCGTTGATGTGAATTGGATAACCTCTATTGCCTTGAAGCAGGTTTTTGGTAATAGTGTTCGTATTTTCTGTTTAATTCTTTCGTCTTCTTTTGCTTGTGGTTTGTCGCTTGCAATTCTTATGAGAGTGTCTGGCTTTCCGCACTCTTCGCTTGGTCGGTATTCGATTTTGAAGTTCTATTTGCTGTGGTATTCCATCTATCTTATCTGGCAGTCGTTCAGCTTCTTTGTAGTCATGAACAGGACCAGATTCTTTTTGGTCGGTTAGAACTCAGACTGGATGGTGGTTGTTCAGAATGTATCTCCTCCATTCCTTTAATGCTTGAACTATTGCTAATAGTTTTTTGTTTGCAATATTGTAGTTGCACTCTGCAGGGGTCATTATCTTGAATCGATAAGACACTGGCTTCCCTTTTCCGTCTTCGCATTGTTGTGATAGTATGCCTGAATACACATATTTCGAGGCATCCGTTTCAATCATTTTTCTTCAGTTTGGGTCGAAGTGTACCCGTATTGGTGCTGATGTCAGATATGTCCAGATGGCCTCATGTGCTTTTTGTTCTGTTTCTCCCCATTCCCATTTCTTGTCTTTCTTGGTTAGTTGATAGAGTGGTTTTGCAAGTCTGCTAAACCCTTCTATGTACCTTCAATAAAAGTTGCAGAATCTCATAATGCATTGAACATCCTTTTTCTTGTTTAGTTTAGCCCAATCGCATATTGCTGCTGTTTTGACTGGGTCGACCTTAACCCTGCTCTAATTGATGATAAGTCCTAGGTATTCAGTTTCTTCTTTTTGAAATTCGCATTTCATTGGTTTGATCTTCATTCCTGATCCTTGTATTGCGGCCATAATATTGCTGACATCCTTCTGATGTTGATGTATATTTTCTGAGTAGATGAGTACATCATCTAAGCATACGATACAATATATGTCGAAGTACCTATTGAGTACCTTGTTGATCTATCTTTGGAATGAAGCCGGTACATTGGTTAGCCTAAAAGACATAACCAAGTATTCAAACATCCCGTATCTTGAGGCAAATGTAGTCTTCTATTCATCTCCTGCTTTGATATGTATATTGTAGTATGCGTCTTTGATGTCGAGTTTGGTGAAGTATTTTGCCAACGGTAGTCTATTCAGTGCCTATTCGATTAAGGGTAGTAGATAGCGATCTTTCTCAGTAACTGAATTGAGGACTCTGTAGTCTACACAGAGTCTTACTTTTTCTATCTTTCTTTTTGACAAATAGTATTGGAGATCCTCCTGATGCAAAGGAGTGTCTGATCTATTGTTACTTTAGGTTTTGCTCGATATACTTTCCAAGTTCTTCTAGCTCCGCTTCTCTTAGTGGGTATAACTTCTTTTGGAGAATTTCTTTTGATTTTCCCATTTTCTCGACTGTGTTCAGCTGAATTTCATGGTCAATTCCTGGTCTTCGGAGTGATAGCCCTGTAGCTTCCTCTTCTTGGAATAGATTCGTGAACTGATGATCTTCTTTTGGAACCAATTCTTTTAATTCTTTTTTGCTCTAGTATTTCTTGTCTTGGATTGCTAGTTCCGTGCTGATGTTGATTTTCGCTAGGACTATTATTTCGTCTTCATATGTCCATTTGAGAATTCCTGTTGTATTTCATCTTTGATAGTACCATCTGAAGGCTTGTGCCGTGATCTCCTTGATCTCAATTCTTTTTGTTGTATCGGGCTAGTTTTGGTCTGTACTTCCAAAACCCTTGTCTCCTCTTGTGGTTTCTTCCAGTAGATCTATTTCGTGCAGATCCTCTTTGTTGATTTTTTCGATAATCAACTGTGTAATTCGATCGCCTTTTTAGACTTCGTAGTCCTCTTGAGGTAGGTTGGCCCAAACCACTTTGATTTCAGCTGTATAGTCGGGGTCGATCACACCCACCATGGTCATGAGTCGATGTTTGACTGCAATACTGCTTCGGAGTACTATGCGCCCATAGGTGCCTTCTGGTTGCCTGATGGCTATTCCTGTTGCTATCATTACCTGCCTGTTAGCAGGTATCTTGATTCCTTCATTGGCATACAGGTTGTGTCCTGTAGTTCTATTAGAACCCTTGGCAGGCACTGTTGCCCCTTGGTCGAGTTTTTGTATCTAAACTGTCTTATCTTGCCGCATCTCAGTGAACTTCGCACGCAGGGTTTCTTCTTCAGCTTCTCATACCAGTGTCAAATAGACTACAGGCGAACTATTGGGACATTGTGTCGCACATAGTTCGCTTGTGACGGTCATCTTATTCTCATTCCAGTCGATCATCGGGTGATGTCTTTGTAACCATGGCATCCCTAAGTCTATCTTCTGGTTTTTGAGATTTGCTACCAGGAATGTTGCCGTTTTTCTATAGCTGTCAATGTGTTAGGAATACCAGAACCCGATACCTAGGAACCACCATAAGTAGAGTACTCCCACTCAGAATCGGAATCTCTGGTCTCCAACACCCCCCTCTGGCCCTCTTACGGGGCCCGCACGTCATCATATATATTAATCTCAGTTTCATCCGGTGACTATATTACTACAGAATTGAAGGTGTTAGGTTAACACTATATACGTCATCGCCATCCAGCCAACTGGGTCCTGTTCGCAGGTTCTATGAGAGGGGACCTTTGGGTAGGTCTGAGAAGTAGAATGGAGTGATTCTGTCAACTACACAGAGACTTACTTGGCTTCAAAGACATGACACCTTGAGCATGGGCCGTAGGTAACAGGACGATTTCGCACAAAGAGATGGTATCAAATGGTAAAGGATCTCTACTAGAGACCAATACATTTACATCTACCAGAAGAGTCTAGAACTCTAAAAGAGATTATGAAAGAAGCCAACGAACTTCACGGAGTGTTGCAACTGGGTTTCGGAACACATCGTAATTATAGTGTGATTCTCAATACTACAATTGTAAGCGGTACCGGTACTCGGTTATTGGTTTTGTTTTATGTTTTATTTTAAGTATCGCTTTGATAGTTGGTTTGTTTTAAGTATTGTTTGATACTTGGTTTTGTTTTATGGTTTGTTTTAAGTATCGCTTTGATACTTGGTTTGTTTTAAGTATTGTTTGATACTTGGTTTTGTTTTATGTTTTGTTTTAAGTATCGCTTTGATACTTGGTTTAGTTTTATGTTTTGTTTTAAGTACCGCTTTGATACTTATTTAGTTTCACCAAAGCGTATTGATTAATACCTTTGATTAGTATCGTTCATGCTAGACATGAACAGATTTATGTATTTAAAGACTGCCTGTTTCTACGATAGAAAAGGCAGACTTCGACAGACAGTATTTCAATATACTTGGTTGAACGGTTACTTCGTTGTTCCTCAGTACACCCTCAAAGCGTCCTTTAGTTCTCAGCTCTCGCCTCCTCTCTGGAAGAGCAAGCCACCTCCCAACTATAGTATCCATTACTGATAACATGAATAGCTCCTAGCGAACACGTTACATTTTTTTAACCTTAGCAAGTGGTTAAGAACCTGTCCCCGGATTTAGGCCTGAGCAACCTATCGATATCCACCTTAGAACGCTAGCAGAGAGAAGCGGCAGAATAACAGCACATTCGGCTTCATCGCAAATCCAAGATAGAATCTTTGATGACCCGGAGTGGGAAGCAAATCCCACGACAAGACCTTACAAGAAAGAACCAACCCCAGTGCTCTGCTAAGAAGCCGAGCCAACCTGCAAACACAGAAGACACTCAACCTCCAGGAGAATTCCCTTCTACTCCAGCAAAGAAGCCTTCCTTTGAACCACCAATCAACCCCAAATCCAGTAGCGAATCAGACATGGCGAGCACAGGAGGAGGGCCCTCTGGAGGAGGAAAATCTCGGGCTAGGCCTGAAGAAGAGGAGGTACACGCAGCTTTTGAACCTCCTACGTTTAAGCTGCACCTCGCAGAAAAGTTTACAGGAGAAGGAAAAGACCTCAAACTCGAAGCCTTTGACCGATGGGTGACTGAACTTACACACTATATTCTCCTGCATGGGAAAGATGTGGAAGACCCTACAACCGGACTATACATTGGATCATTCTGAGAAGGAAAGCCAACCGACGCATACTACCAATGCTATAAGGATTACGGTGGAAACGTGAGATTAAGAGGATCTACAGTCCACAATTACCTGAAAGGACGATCCCAATCCTCTATTACCAACGACCTCCTATACAACCAAGTCAACCAGCTCCAGCAGGTTAATGGAATGCCTGTCAAAAGAATTACAGATGTAGCTACGGATTTATTAATGTATAAGGACCAAATGAAGGGAGGAAGGATTTCCAAGTACATCCTTAAACGACGATTCTATGATACTATGCACCCTACCCTCTGGCGAGAGGTGGAACCCCTTGAGGAAGGCGATGACGATATTGCAACAATAATTGCTAGAGCAGAATGGAAGGACGCCATTCTCCATGAAACCAAGGCATACAAAACACAGACATCCTCTAGTAGAAATAGCCAACCACGACACAAACCCTCCAGCAACTCTGAAGATGATATCCCACGGGTTTTCAAGAAGAAAACCAAATCCTCCAAAGAATCAAGACAGCAGAAACGAGAATGTTTTGAATGTAGAAAAAAAGGACACATGACAAGGAACTGCCCTTCGAAGAAAGGGAAAGGAAAGGCAATTAAGCAAGAAGCATTGGCCAACAATGTTGAGAGTGATAGTGATGATACCCAACCCAGCGAATATGAGGAGATCCATATTGAATTCATCAACGTGGAATGTAATAGTGTCGGACCTCCGGGTACATTCAAGGCACACACCGCCCTGGAAGGTACTATTCTCATCAACGGCAAGAAGGCTCAAGTCCTATTCGACACTGGCACGAGCGGAAGAGACATGATCAGCAACGCCTTTGTCTCAGTCCATGGACTCCCAACTCGAGACCTTAACCAACCCATACCAGTCAATATTGCAGTAAAGGGATCACGATCCACAAGCCATCCACAATCCATAAAACCTGTAGTGCAACAATTCGGCTTGGTTCTGCGGTTGTACCACACCAGGAAATGCTGATTGGAAATCTAGCCAAATATGATGCCCTAATAGGTATGCCATTCCTGAGCTGCCACAAAGCTGTAATCAGGTGTGGGGAAACAACCATCGATTTTCCAGATCAGAAGGTCAGAGTCTCATGCAAGTCAACAAGCGGAGAGTACCGAGCCACAGTCTGTAAAGCAAGTGCCCAATGACTATTGGATGAATACTCCGATATTTTCCCAGACTAAATACCAGATGAACTACCGCCTATGAGAGAGGTGAACCACTACATTTGCCTCCGAGACCCCTCTAATCTTAAGAACCAACCCACCTACTCTATTCCTGACGCATAGAAAGGCCCACTATGTAACTGGATCAACCAACAACAAAGAAGAGGAGTAAGCTACCGTGCAGAAGCCCGAGATGCCGCATCCATGTTTGTTCATCCCAAAGGAGATGGCAAAAGAATCCGCCCCTTGGTCGATCTTAAACTCCGGAATGAAAACACAGTTATGGACAGCTCCGCTATTCCAAACCAAACCCAGATCCTGAATGCAGTTGGATGGGCTAGATTCCAAAGCAAGATTGACCTAAGTAATGCCTATTTGCAGACAAGGTTAGACCCAGAAAGCGAACACTACAACAGTTTCTAAACATACTTTAGAAGATTCATTAGCCAAGTAATGTTACAAGGTGATATGAATGCACCTGCTACCTTTATGCAAATTATGGAAAACCTCCTGAGTGAATACCTCCACCATTTTGTCTGCGTTTACATTGATGATATTCTCATCTTCTCAAACACCAAAATAGAACATGCCTACCATATAGGTTTGGTTTGTACCAAACAATGGGAAGCTAAATTCTACCCTAGCAGAAACAAATCAATCCTGTTTGCCCATAAATTTGATATCCTAGGACATGTTATAGATGATGAAGGCATACATGGAGGCCCTAGAAAAATATCCTGTTTAATGGAATGTATGACACCACGGAATCAAAAAGAACTCATGCGATTCCTAGGACTAGTCAACTATATTTCCCAGTTCCTACCACACTATGCCACAGTGACAGCGCCGCTCACAGACCTTACCGGCAATGCAGAATTCATATGGACCCACACTCATGACCAAGCTTTTACCAACATCAAGGAATAGATGAAAAACGGCAACGTTATACAACCTATCGACTACAGCAAACCAGAACCGATATGGCTAATTACTGATGCATCGGATGCTGGAGTTGGAGCATGGGTTGGACAAGGGGCCTCCCATGAAACGGCAAGACCGGTGGCATTACACAGCGGTAAGTTCACTAACTCACAGATGAACTATGGAAGAACGGACAAGGAAGCCCTTGCTGTGATTGATGCTCTTGCCGCTTTCAACCACGTCCTGATGGGCAATACCTTCACTATTGTTACCGACCACCAACCTCTCACTAATCTTAAAACAGAAAGAATACCAGGAAGGAGAAGAACTAGATGGATAGGCGAGATCAGCAAATACGATGCAAAAATCACCTATACCCCTGGAAGAACAAACTATTTAGCTGATGCTCTCTCCCATCTATATGAAAACCATGAACTCGCAAACCCTCCTCTTGTTCATGACCACACAAGACAAAGCGAAGACAGCCCTGATGACACTTCCTATGAACAAGAACCATCGATGGCTACAGCTGGCTCTGCCGCTCCCACCAATCCCTTTTCTTACACCATGTACAGCGCTGCCGGAACGGAATGAGGAAAGGACATTGATGAAGAATGGAAAGACAATTGGAAGCTCCACAGCACACCTCCTCACAAGCTTGAACAAAGATGACTCCACTGGTCCCACTGTTATCACGACAACTGCCCTTTTGACCAGACTGAGATTAAGTTCGGCAACAGATACCAGCGACCGTACTAAATGTCTGCTGACGATTCCAAAAACACCAGCTTCAACACCGCAGAAGGAGCAGAAGAGATGATCAATGAAGATAAATGGACCCGATATCCTCATACCCTTAATCCTGCACTAACCCGATACCAAAGTCTTGAAGAACTCGAACAAGCAGCAGCCTACGTGGATGCAATATCCTATTTACACCCCCCACAGTCAGCCCCGCCATCCTCTCCTCCCATAACCGATTCACGACCACTACATGGTGGACCCTTACAAGTATACAACAACGAAACCATTGTCTCGGTCATACCCCCCACTATTCCCAAGCATCGCCGACAACTCTATGAGCCCTTTGAGGAAGAGGAAACCCCTATCGAACCAACAAGAGGATCCCTAATCGAAGATGAACGAGATGTTAGATCAACTACGGAAGAATTAACCTCCTCTTTCCGAAGCCCAATGATAGCAGGATACTGCCATGACCCGATTTACTTCAAAGCCATGGATAGCTCCAGGAATGGAGACCTTGCCCCCTATAACATATCCAATGGAATGGTCTATACCAGTACCCGTTATGGTGAACATTGTCTATACATCCCAAAAGGCCATATGTTCAACGGGATGACTATTAGGGAATATGGTATTACCAAAATCCACAACAAAGGACACCATAGTGCAGATCGCAACCTCCAATATGCCTCAGAATATGTTCACTGGCCTGAGATGCGAAAGGACTTCTGCGATTTTGTCAAACAATGTGAACTCTGCCAGGCAAACAAGGAGCGAACACAACTACGTGAAGGGAAAGTACAGACTCTCCAACTACCATTCGAAATATTCGAATCCTATGCCATCGATTTCGCAGGACCATTCAACAAGTTCGCTGGATAGGACACCATCTTGGTAGCTGTGGATCGATTTAGTGGATATAAATGGCTGATACCAATGAAGGTTACCGATTCCTCCAAAGACACCTGGAATAACCTCCAACGATACCTATTTACCCCCCATGAGTACCCCTTATCTATTGTCAGTGATGCTGATCCCTGCTTCACCGCCAGATTCTGGAAGCAAACCTTGACCTCCCACGGAATCAACCACAGTATGGCTGCTCCACGACATCATGAAACTAATGGCCAGGCAGAACGAAGGATTTGCGAAGTCAAGACCGGAATTAGGAACATGATCAATGAAGGACAAACCAACTGGGAGCCAGCTCTTGTTGAGCTCGCCGCATATATCAATGCCTGATTCTCAGACACCTTAGGAATGTCTCCATACAAGGCAATCTTCGGCCGTCAATACCCTCTCCTACCCACAACACTATTTAAGAGCTCCTCAGTCCCTGCCTCCGATGACCACCTAAACCGCCATCAAGCAATTCAGAATGATGCCTTCCAAGCTATTAAAGCTGCCCGATTCCGAAGCACTACTACTGCTCAGAAGCAACGACGCAAACATGTCCCTATTCCGCCAGGTGATATGCTTAAGGTACATGGAAATATGTTCATTACCAATGTTGGACGCAGCAAGAAATTACAACCACGATGGCGAGGACCTTTCAAAGTCTTATCTTTTGACAAGCATATAGAAAACTACACTGTCCAGATGGATGGACGCATGTACCGCTGCAATACCGCAATCTTCCACACCTCTGCTGTCCAGCAATTCCACCCAAATTACAACTACAAGTTCTCTGGAAGAACCCACTCTCGACTTGAACCTATGATCATCAACAAGAAAGATGAATGGGATGTTGAAGCAATCAGAGACAACCGCCTTTGGCACGGAAATGATCAGTTCCTAGTCCAATGGAAAGGTTATCCAACGAGCGAAAACAGCGGGGAACCACAGGAAGGACTAGAGCACGCTATGGATATGGTAAACGAATGGTGGAAAGATAACATGCCAAACGAATCCCTCCCCCCAACGATCAATTATATCACCTTGTACTGGACACCAACAATGCCAGAAACTGAGCCATGGCATGCAGAACTTAAAGCTTGAGATGGGTTTTGGGCACCACACTTTGAGTCGGAATTCGAAAGTAGCGAGGATAAAAATCAAGCTATAGAGCGGGCTCTCGACAACGTTATCTGATCACCAGTCACCATCCGAATACCATAACGATGTCAAACTATGTGGAACTCAATGTGAGGCTCTGACAACCGATTGTTGGACTGTTGTTGAACTGCGATGTTATCCAACTTGAAGACTACTTCGAAATCCTCTGGATAGACTACTGTCCTGATTGCAACCATACTTGGGTTGATTTACAGTGCGAATCTGGTATTCATAACTACTGTGATTTACATTTCTTTGAGTCTGAGTGTTTTCTTAGGATTTCTTCCTGTCCCTGGTGTGACACTTATGATGAACAGTTCTTAGCGGAAACTGAGGCTTTTAGTTTCTCGGACTCTGCTTTTGATGATTATTAGGTTTTGTTTGTTTAAAACAGTTGTTTTGTTTTGGGGAATGTAACTGGTATGGGTACTCGGTTATTGGTTTTGTTTTATGTTTGGCTTTAAGTATCGCTTTGATACTTAGTTTGTTTTAAGTATCGTTTGATACTTGGTTTTGTTTTATGTTTTGTTTTAAGTATCACTTTGATACTTGGTTTGTTTTAAGTATTGTTTGATACTTGGTTTTGTTTTATGTTTTGTTTTAAGTATCGCTTTGATACTTGGTTTGTTTTAAGTATCCTCTGATACTTGGTTTTGTTTCATGTTTTGTTTTAAGTACCGCTGTGATACTTATTTAGTTTCACAAAAGTGTATCGATTGATACCTTTAATTAGTATCATTCATGCTAGACATGAACAGATTTGTGTATTTAAAGACCACCTGTTTCTACGATTGAAAAGGCAGACTTCGACAGACAGTATTTCAATATACTTGGTTGAACGGTTACTTCTTTGTTCCTCAGTACACCCTCAAAGCGTCCTTCAGTTCTCAGCTCTCGCCTCCTCTCTGGAAGAGCAGGCCACCTGCCAACTATCGTATCCATTACCAATAACGTGAATAGCTCCTAGCGAACACGTTACAACAATGGTTACTGAAACCTACCACTCAGAGAGTAACCAAGGGTTGCCAACCGAGGGATTAATTACTAATCTAGTGGAATAGCTTCCTGCGAGTTGATAGGAAGTCATTCAGAGAAAATCTATTGGTTAGGTAGGGAGTTACAAAGGATCGGAGTCAGAAGACCTACAATGGTTGTAATGACGACCACCTTTGCAGATATAGCAGTGGATAAAACTGATCATTTTATCAATGCCGAAGACAATTGGGGCCAACTCAGTTCAACTTAAGAACTAGGCCATAAGTCTAATGTCTCTAATTGGGATATTACTATTCGAGCCATCACATTTTCTAAGAAGAAATATCATAATTACAGAAGTGGGTGTGATGGTTTTCAGGGTCCACAGGTGTTCGCAACATGGAAGAAAACTCCACGTCTTGAATTACGATTGAAGAAGTACATAGTTGTATGATAAATAGATGTAGTCCACGAACACTCAGATGTGGAATATAAATATCAAAGTGCCTCTCAAGCTTTAGACATCATCAAGCAATGGAGAAGAGATCTTAACAATATAATATTGTTTTTACAATTCTACCCTACCTTACCTATTTTACTTCACTCCTAGTAGTCATAAACAAAGCGAGTAAAGTTCGAGCCTTCCTAGACAATCTCCATCTACAGAAACAAATCTTGATTGGCCCCGACAACCTTGAAGTCTATCAAGTTGTCTCCATCTAATACAATGTCCATAGGTACTTCTTCCCTACGGGTTATAGGGCTCATAGCGCTTGGCTTTCCATCCACTAGGTTGACTAGTCTCGCTTTCTTGGCTTTTTTGGTGTAGAGGCCATATTTGTCTCAGATTTCCTTATCGAGGAAATCTTCAGTCGCTCCCAAGTCGAGCATTATATATATCGTTGTTTCTTCACATTTTTCATTGTATATCTTCATTTTGATCACCACATGATCTCCGTCTTCTTCTCCTCTCTGTGTGTGTAGTGCTGTATAGTAGTTCGCTAATTTGATGGGTTTTGCTGGTCTACTTCTTCGGTCTCCCAGACTACCGGTTACTAGGTACCCTCGTCGTTTTCCGCTGGTAAATCTTCGGTGATCATTTTATGAATGTTGCTTCTCTTTTAGGTTTGGAAATGATTGTTTCCAGCAGCCCTGGTCCCTTGGTATCCACTGTCTGGTCGGCTTCTGCATTCTCATATCCGATATCCTGCTTTTCTGCACCTTAAGCAAAGTTTCTCATTCATTCTTCTAGCGTATTCTTCCTTCAACAGGTTCAGAGCAAGTCCTGCCCTTGATTTGTTCAACTCTATTGGTTCTCCTGGTGGTAATGCTCTGCTTTCACCTCGAGCTGGCTGTGATTTAAAGGTTCCATCCATGTTTTTGGATGATTGAGCCACCCTGTATGCTATAGTATTTTACGAGTTGTTTCGAACTATGTTTAGTTTGCTTTCCTTATCCATCGCCTATCTTGTAAATTGTTCCGCTATTGTGTAGTGCGAGTCTGAGATTCCCCATGCTTCTCGGAGTCTCTTACTGCAATTCCTTTAGAGGATAATATAGAGAGTAGCATCATTAAACTCCACCTCATATTCTAATAGTCGGCATTCGTTCCAATATGCTGAGAAGATCTGTTTTCCTTGTTAAAGTTTCTCCAGCTTTCATCTTGCTGTCTGCTTAGTGTTGGGATTCCCAAATTGTTCGAAGACTGTCACCTTGAATTCCTGGTATGTGACCCATTCCCTCTGCTTTCTTCCATCTTGGAAGGGCATAATCCATTGTCCCGTGAGTCCCCTTAGTAGAGATTCCACATAGGGAATCTTGATCTCATCGTGGTGTTCTCCATATCCCTTGATAGCAAAATACCCTTCACCTTGTGCCAGGAAAGTTCATAGCTTGTCTTCGGCTCCTTCATACGTGTCAGGTTCTTTCACTTTCAGTCATTGGATATTACCTTGTCCTGTGATTCATGTTGCTGCCAGAAATGCCTGCAACTGATTCTCAGTCATTCCAAGTATGCTGGTACCTGGCGCCGCAGTGGTCAGGGCCGGTGGCACAGGGACTGTTGATATCAATATTATCTTGAGTCATGAGGTTCCTGCAGGAGAGCTATTGACTGGTGATCCCTTCTCTGTGGCTACTAGGCTTGCAACCCTTGAGGGTTCTGCTGAAACAGGATCTAGGGCATTGCTAAATCCTCTTAAGTTAAGATTTTGATCGTCGATGTCGATATCTCCTTCCCTATCTAGGTTGAAGGATGCCATCTTGTATTGTTTAACGTCGCACTAGGTGACGCTTTGTAATGTAACGATTCCTCCTTGGATAGTTAGTTCTTGGCGATAGGGAATGATACTTCTCTTCTTCTTCTGTTTCTTTCCATAGTCTTAGAAAAGCACTAGGCCTCTGCCTACATTACCGATAGTACAAGACCTTTGTTTTCTGTTAGGAATGCATATATCGTAAGCTTTCTCTAACTCTTCTTCGTGAAGATCTTTCCTTGGCGTAATGATAACGTTGCAATAAAGATAAAGATCGTCAAGGTGTTTGATATTCATTAAAGTAATAAGTAGGAAAAGTACTTAGAATTCAATCTAATTTTATTTAAGGTCGTACCGCCAACACTGGCATACCATGAGCCCCGGGGCCGGGCCCCCAGGTTGTCACATCCCAGATACCACTAACTACGAATTAACTAAACCCCCAACCCCATACCTCAAACATGCCTGCGCCATGCCCTAACAAGAACACTAAATACATGGCCATCAACAGTAAAGAAAATCCTCCTCAGACCAGCCTACCCACTAGCTAAGCTACCCGTGCAAAATTCAAAAATTCCACTACCACCCCCTGAATGTGACCCCGCAAAAAACCTCCTCTACAGTAGAAACCCAGCCAAGCGCCCCCACTTAATGATCCCGGGACACCTCGCCGACCACCCCGACACCCGTTCCCATTCCAAACAAATGTAGCACCCAAAAAACCCAAGCGCGTAGACCCGAGGGAAAGCCGACATACAGGATACAGGTTCCCTAGCCAAGAGGGTATGAACCGTCATTGAGAATCCAGGGGTTACCACGCTGTCAGTGCAGCCCAAAAACCTCAATGGAAGGAGCCAGGATGAGATAGTCCTCAAGCCGCCGGCACTTGACCGAACATGCCCAGGTATTCAACTCCTCCCTTAACTACTCAGCTCGCTCCGCTGGCAGCAAACCTGTCGCGGATTCTGTAGTAGCCAGTTTGCGGTAGCGAACCAGCGAAGATGATGACCCTTCCGAGTCAGGGACAAGTGGCGCAGGTGAGGTCTGGTCTTGTTTGACCTAGCGCTTCTTGTTCTTCTTTCTCTTCCCACTCCCAGGTACAGGTCTAGCAACCGGAGTGAACGGTCCACTCTCATCACCACCAACCGCCACAGGAAGGACGCCACCAGAGGCCTTACCCCAACCAGCCACAGGCTCAGCCCCCGAGGACTCAGGCACCTTCCCCCCCAAAGGGAGTGATACCACTGTAGCTGGTGTCACCACACCAGGATCCACCCGACCCACACATGGGGCAAGTACCACAACCGGTCCTGACAAATCAGGAACCAGTCCACCCACACCACCATCCTCAGCTGAAGCTGTAGGAGGGGCCAGGATAACTAGCGGCATAACATTCCCCCAAGAGAGCTCCTCCGCTAGACCCTGAGAATTCTGAGGGTCTAGCCCACCCCTCCCAACCGAGACCACAGTAGCAACCGAAGCGAACGAGGGGACAAATGAGAGGAGATAACCGTAAGAGCTTCAGCCGCCAGAATCGTGACCAAACCACGAAATGTATCGTATTCTGAGGCCAGGGCAGCCAACAAGGTAGATATCTCTTTCTCAGCGCGATGAAATCGCCGAGAAAGGACGGAGATGTGATGCCAAAGGCGAGAGACTTCGGCCTTTATGGCGAAGTTCTTCTCGACTGCATGAGACAGAACCATCAACAAATGTAGAGTGGACGTAGCGGAGGGGGTAGAGGCTCACTTAGCCATTGCGACCATGAGGAGGCGACCATAGTCAACAACCAACAGGATAAGGAAAAGGAAGAAAGGACTTCCAGTAATCATAGGAGGAGGTATAACAACGAATCCCCTGAAAGGTGATCGAAGTTAAAGACTTTAAGCCTATCATGAGATAGAAGTCAAGGGCACTGATTGGATCGAGACCAAACCTTCACTACTGACACGAGGTGAAAGAAGGAGGAAAAGTACTTAGAACAAAGGGTGAAGAACCTATTTTCCTTGGCTGCATCAGCCTCCTTATATAGTATTCTTCCTGCCCATGATCACATGCGCAAAACCAAATCATAACAACTAGTCAAATGACCCTAGTAGTCACATGCTCGAAACCTATAACCTCGTAGCAAGATCATGTGCAAAAACTCATAAAACCATCGTAACACAATGAACAAGTAATACAACTCAAATGAGTCACATACGTAAAACCCACGACCTCATAACAAGGTCATCTGCTAAATATAATCATATGCGCAAGGCATGCTCACAAGGCACACTTGCAAGACATACTCACCAGGCGCACATCCCATGACTGATATTTGAGCCATGTGCGAAAGCATCACAACTCCCACACATAACAAATCAGATGACTCAAATGAGTCATATGTGTAAAACAATAACATACCTGTAACTCATAACCATGCATCACGTGAAAACCTTTTCCCTGCCAAGCCACCTTCATGACACATTGTGATAGTAATGGGGAATCTGCCCTGTCTGCTATCAGTTGTTCCCCCATTTTTTTGTACATATCTTGTATTGTCAGACTATCATTTTACATGTAGCATGGGCTGCCCTAGGATAGTGGAGATAGCGTGCTTGTATACAACTGGAGTGGCCGTGAGTTCAACTTATCCTCCATACCTATATTTACCAATGCTGCTGTATATATATATATAGTACGTCTCTTGGCGTCATGACACTATTAGCTACTTAAAACCTTATTTAGTAAACTTAAAGAGCAAGAGTACCAGTAATTAAAACTGGACATCCACTGCGATAATATTTGAAATGCCTTATCAATACTCTTTATATTTCGAGCAATTTCTGGATCCACATTCATCACAGTCGCTAAGCAGATTGTGACATGATTGGCGTAGGTTTTTTGAAGGTCAAACTTTCTAGAACGTTATCTTGGTGCACTTTGCATACCCTAGACCTAAATTGGAAACACTTCTGTGACCCCCCATAATTACAACAAACCTCAGGCGTCTAAGCAAGCTTTCTCCACACTTTTGTCTCCTTCACACCTCTACCTCCACACTTCTCCTCTCCCCCTCTGGAACACACCGGCACCTTCAACACCAAACTGTTGATATCCTTTGTTTCTTAGATCCTCTGGTACTGTTGACTCAGAGAACCTGCACAGTTGAAGGGTATTTTTTATCCATCTTTCTCGGTTCAGTCTTCAGGCGTCGTTTTGGTCTTTTCGGTTTGGTCGGTCTGCTGGTGTTTTCTTTTTTATCTTTTTAGTTCGCCATCTGCAGGCATTTTCCCCTCTGTCTTCTTAGGTCTTTCCTAAACCGACGCCTGCATACAATAAATGGTGTACTCCAAGAAAGCTCAAAGGGCACTCGACATAGAAACGTATGTATACACTTTCTCCAAGTTTAATAATTGGACCAATCTTAATCTCTTGATTTCTTAGGCGTCCTGCCAGCCAGGCACATATTGGAAATGCTCCTGGTGGTAAACGCAGAAAGTCTCTGTCCTGCGCGATCACTGTTGCCGCAGCTGCTGAAAAAGAGTACATACACTTCTTATCGATGGTACATCCCAGCACACCTAGCTAAGGTTTATACTAGTGATAAGCCACACAAACGCGAATTTGCTCCAGCAGTGGAGGATTCTCAGTGAGTTTTCTCTTTTTTTTTTTCATTTGAAACAGAGCTTACCTGCATCTCATCGGGGGCCCTACGGCGATATCGCCTACGCTAAAAGTTGGTATGGCTTCCACAACCCCTAAACGGTCTCCATACAGTTTACGAATTGGTGCCACGAAGTCAATTCACATATCATAAAGAGCACTTGGGACCCTGCAATCCTGACCCAAGATCAATTTGCGTCCGTCCTAATATTTACCTGCATGCTTCCTCCTCTCACCACCCAGCTGCAGTTATTAAAAACAACGTACTGGAGAACCAATGTTGATGAGCTCCAACATCACCCGAAGATTTTAGGAAAAGACATGGGAAAAAAGCTTCAAATGACGATTGAGCAACACACTGCAGATCCCGACAGTGTTCACGTGCCTCTATGGGGTGGCGGTAAGCATTCTGCTCTCCAAAGTTTGTGAATCGTCGTACTAATGGATTTTCTTAGTCAAAATGGATTGGACGTCTCCTGTTTGCCCGCGGGCAGCAAGGATTCATATTGTGCTGAGAATGGGGGCAGCGGCCGCAGAGAACACCTTTTTGAAACTTCCATAGTTTTCTAGTGACCCGGACTGCGGCTTGGCCCGGGAGTTCTGGAGTTTCCCGATATGCACCACCTGCCGCGTACAATGAAAGCACAAAAAATGCAGTCTAAAATTAGATCCCCAAGATACCTGATGGGTGGGACTAGTCACGGCACACAGAGCTTGCGTCACCAGCGCTTGGCCTTACTCCATTTGGCAGATATGATCTTCTTGAACGTGGACAATGACATCCACGCCTGGCTGCTAGCAAACCGGCTGGAGGGCAAAGAACCACCGGACGTTCTTCTCCTGGAGTCGTGCCAAGATGGGGGAGAGACCTCAGAGCAGATGCCGGAGCCCGAGGGGGACAAATATTCATTTCTTGACCGGGACATCAGGGAATACAATGACCAGGAAGACCTTTTGGAGATGAGATAAGCAAGGACGAGAGCGGTGGCGACGAGGACCGGGACATCAATGAGAATGCGAACCCAGGAGAATCTGTGAAGTCTTCGGGCCCAGGAGTGATTGTCATTGAAGATGATAATCCAGTACCACGAACCAGGACCTGTTCGCCCCACCTATTAGATACTACATCTGGTGAATTTTAGAACTCCGCCTAGTCCTCTACACCCAGGCCATCCATCACACCCACAGGAGACCCTGTTCCACAATTGGCTAGGATGAGAAGCCAAGACCGGTCCAGCTTTACCCATGATCCAACCCACCAACCAAGACCAGATGCCACCACAAATCCCGGAGGTGAGCCTTATCGCAAGGAACCCCGGGCCCTTCTCGAAGACAAGTAGCAGAATCAGACTCTGGACATTCTGGACCATCCAAGGAGGAGAAAGATAGACAGGTGAGGGCTATTCTCCAGAACATGCCGTGGCTGGTGCCCTGCATCAAGGGCCAACACTGCGCAACCTCCAGGCTTGACACCACCGGCTGACAATGGCTACGGCCACGATGGCACCTTTGACAGCCAAGCCATAAGTGGTGCCACTGAACCAAGTGTTGTTTGTTGCACTGGGTCCACACTCACCGCTCCTGACACTGTTCCGCTTTCGCCCCCACCCACCTCTATGCTGGACCCTCTTCCGCCTCTTCTCCGTTGCCTCCCCACGCTCAACACTAGCGCAGTCCCTCCACCCACGATACCTTTAGCACCTGATACCACATTAGCCACTACTTCCCCTATTGCCACGAGGTCTAGGGGAACACTGAGGCGTGGCTCTAAGAAGTGGCACCATGTGGGGCATTACCAATAGTCCCATAGATGTCGTTACTTTTCGTTTTTTATACCTACTTTATCACATTTTTATTGGTCTTCCATCAGCGGGAATTTTCCTCTCTACTGTATTGTTACTAGTGTTTGCTGGCTATTTTTTCTTTTTTTTTTTCCATCTTGTATGACGTTTTTTTCCATCTTGAGTCTAGTGCGGGGTTTTTTTTTCATCTACACGACGGTATTACTCCCAGCGTTTGCTCCCATTAGTGCCTTGTATCATGTTTTCTTCTGTCTCCCATCTGTAGTGTTTGCTCGCTTTGGCATCTTATATCCTTAGATTCTTTGCTCACTTTAGCCTCTTGTATTCCTAGATTCTTTGCTTGCTTTAGTGTCTTATACTCTTAGATCCTTTGCTTGCTTTAGCGTCTTGTATTCTTAGATTTGTAGTTTCCTATTTAGTGTCTACTATTTCTACATACCCCTTGCGCCCACATCTCGTATTATCTTAACCACATTACGCTTGAACAATATAAGACCTATCTCCATTTGGCCAGTCTTGGGTCCGTAGTTGTTATACAGCCTCGCACGGCCATGTAAGGCTCAGAATATCTACAATAGTCATAGTGCAAAACAGTGTCACCAATCCTTACTGCTCGTGGTTAAATTCAACCTAGCATGCTATCCCCATTTTTCTACTTTCATTTTGCATAAAAGCTAAGATTCTGTAGCTGAGAATTGGATGTACAGGTTTGGACCATGAATTTATTATTGCACTTTCATAAAAGAACATTCTCTTGTCAGACACCAACCTAGACTATATCTCCACTCAAATTTGAAAACAGAGATCAAGCCCTGTGATAGAGATGCTGAAGAACCATATGTTCAGACCATGGATGTAATATTAGACATTAACCAGCCAGGATTTTACGGGCAAATCAAGAAAATCGATACCAAGTGATGGTCTGTGAATTCGCCAACACTAACCCAAGACAGCCTCATGTAAAAGACTCGATGCGTCTGATTTTCCAATACTAAACAACAAAAATCTTTCATCTTCCCAACACTTGAGAATTATATGGTTTGGCTAGGTTCTCAATCCTCACTTACTTGACAGTAACTGATATATTATACTATGCATGCGTAACAGGTTGATTCACACAGGCAGTCTGCACCCCGAGTATGTAATATGCACAGTCGTCAGCATAATGTCGGACCGGACCCCATTGGATCAGGAATGTCCAGATCTGCAACACAACTCAATAAACGCGGCAGCTCATCGAGTACGCAATTAAACCAACGGTCAATACGTCGAAACTTTTCCCTGACTACAATTGAGATGACACAAATGGTTGAAATATTAATGAGTATTGACCTAAGACTAGTGCCAACTCCTTTGGATCGGGGACATGGAGATCAGAAACACAACTCACTGAACCGGATAGCTCTCTGTGTACACTATCGAATAACTAATTTATCCATCGAAACAATTCTCCATCACCCATCGCAAGCAGTACCCTGCAAAAACTTGCTAAGTGCCTATGACAAAGTACAATGCAGGTGATAGCTTTTTCCCAAGATGTAACCAAATCTGAAGTACTTAGGCATACTGAAATGGATCATCTGAGTGATGATATTGGCGAAGAATACCCAAACTCACGAGGATCAAACGAGACAGAATTAGACACTGAACTAGATCCTGACGATGTTGATGTTGTAGATGCTATGATGTTACAATGGATTCCTGGGTCCCTAGCTGCCCAGCACTAAAACAACCACATGACTACTGTCCGGATTTTTACTGCCACCGGCTCTGGATCACAACTTGCTGATAATACACGGTGGACGCCTGCACCTTGTGGGCAAATAACTAGTGGTAAACTCTATAGTCCTCGTGTATTTCCATCATCTAGTGCCCTATGTTTTTCATGTCTACTGAGCCGCCTAAGTGCTACTACATCTGGCATTACGAGCTCTTATCAAACCGATCATATGAGCACACCATGGCAGGAGAGCTGGTTAGGTGGTAACTCTCGCCGAAACTTGATGACGGGCACTGAACAGGCCATAGTAGAGTATGCAAAGTCCCTCATCCTACAGTATACACTTTTTGTGGACCCACTCCCGAATGTTGTTGCTTTGACTGACCAGGTACAAAGAGTTTGTGATGTTGCAGTGGCCAGGATTGCGGATTGTGAACATATCGTACCCACTGAGGAGTGAATAAATTTGGTAAGTGGACTCTGATGGGTGTGACATGATGCACAGCGCAGTGCTAACAGAGAAAGATACATTAGAAATACCTGGGTGTACGATCGCAATTAGTATACCATGTGAAGAATGTCATTGCAAAGTTATATGAACTGCCAGAAGACCCTAGAGCTGCAGCATGTAGGATACAATACCTGCTACAGGACGACAGATTTATGTGTGACCAAAGGGCTGCAAGGTTTGTTTCCATGGGATAACTACCCCATAGTGACCACCACTGACCATGATTAAACTCTACGCAGCGTGTAGCATTTCGTTTCCTTGCATCCAGATTCCAGAGGCGATTTTTGGCAAATATTTCCCTGAATTAAAATACCTAATAATGTTAAACCGGACTCTCTTGGGCAGATCAATAGTACTATGATCTGCTTAACATATGCCATAATCTGGCATTCACTACGCACGTGGTGTAAAGGAACATATGAGGAGCCTAGGAACATCAAGCCTAACATAGCCAGAGGTGACAATCTCAGTATCTTTGGATAGTACTCCAGTTACCGGGTTGAATTTCTGTCTTTTTGGATACAACAAATCCAAAATAACTCAATTGCAAGCAGGCAGCTTTGAGTATGTTGGTGACGAAATCAGCTACAGTGCCTCAACAGAAGTGTTAGTGATCGTCTTACTAAGCAACCTCACCAAAAATGCCACCCCACCAAATGCCACCTCGCTTGCTAATTACGCGACCATATGATACCTGCCCTATACAATATTTATACCAAAATACCGGGATCCTCTATTCAAATGATTCTTTGATTTTAATTTCCTCTGAATTTCCAATGGTTAACCAATCCGGATATAAATCAAAGGGAAAAAAAAAAAGCGAAACCCAAGGCCACTTGAACTGAAATAACCAACTTGGAAAAAGGCATGTGTAACTGGTATGGGTACTCAGTTATTGGTTTTGTTTTATGTTTTGTTTTAAGTATCGCTTTGATACTTGGTTTGTTTTAAGTATAGTTTGATACTTGGTTTTGTTTTATGTATCGCTTGGATACTTAAGGAGTTTTACCAAAGTGAATCAATTGATACCTCTGATTAGTTTCATTCATGCTAGACATGAACAGATTTGCGTATTTAAAAGACCACCTGTTTCGACAATAGAAAGAGTAGACTTCGGCAAACAGTATTTCAATATACTTGGTTGAACGGTTACTTCTTTGTCTCTCAGTACACCCTCAAAGCCTACTTTAGTTCTCAGCTCTCGCCTCCTCTGTGAAAGAGCAGGCCACCTGCCAAACTATCGTATCTAGTACTGATAACGTGAATAGCTCCTTGCGAACACGTTACTTTTTTTAACCTCAGTAAATGTTTAAGAACTGTCCCTGGATTTAGGCCTGATCAACCTATCAATATCCATCTTAGAATGCTAGCGGAGAGAAGCGGCAGAATCACGGCACATTCGGCTTCGTCTTAAATCCAAGATAGACTCTTTGACAACCAGGAGTGGGAAGCAAATCCTACGACAAGACCTTACAAGAAAGAAACAACCCCCGCACTCTGCTAAGGAGCCGGGCCAACCTGCAAACACGGAAGACACTCAACCTCCAGGAGAATTCCCTTCTACTCCAGCAAAGAAGTCTTACTTTGAACCACCAATCGACCCCAAATCCAGTAGCGAATCAGACATGGCAAGCACAGGAGGAGGGCTCTCTAGAGGATGAAAATCTCAGACTAGGCCTGAAGAAGAGGAGGTACCCGCAGCATTTGAACCTCCTAAGTTTAAACTCCACCTCTCAGCGAAGTTTACAGGAGAAGGAAAGGACCTCAAACCTGAAGGCTTTGACTGATGGGCGACGGAACTCACACACTATCTTCTTCCGCAAGGGAAAGATGTGGAAGACCCTACAACCGGACTATACATGGGATCATTCTGCGAAGGAAAGGCAACTGATGCAGACCACCAATGCTATAAGGATTACGGTGGAAACGTGAGATTAAGAGGATCTACAGTCCTCGATCATCTGAAAGGATGATTCCAATCCTCTATTACCAACGATCTCTTATACAAGAAATTCAACCAGCTCTAGCAGGTTAATGGAACGCATGGCAAAAGAATTACAGATGTAGCTACGGATCTATTAATGTACCAGGACCGAATGAAGGGAGGAAGCATTTCCAAGTACATCTTTAAACGACGATTCTATGATACTATGCACCCTACGCTCCGATGAGAAGTGGAACCTCTTGTAGAAGTCAACGACGATATTGCAACAATAATTGCTAGAGCAAAATGGAAGGACGCCATTCTCCATAAAACCAAGGCATACAAAACACACACATCCTTTAGTAGAAATAGCCAACCACAACACAAATCCTCCAGCAACTCTGAAGATGATACCCCACGGGTTTTCAAGAAGAAAACCAAATCCTCCAAAGAATCGAGACAGTAGAAAGGGGAATGTTTTGAATGTGGAAAAACAGGACACATGGCAAAGAACTGCCCTACGAAGAAAGGGAAAGGAAAGGCGATTAAGCAAGAGGTATCAGCCAACAAAGTTGAGAACGATAGTGATAATACCCAATCCAGCGATTATGAGGAGATTCATATCGGATATATCGATGTGGAGTGCAACAGT